>NC_047105.1:57029851-57330970 GCF_902500255.1 Thalassophryne amazonica | reverse complement strand
AAACTTACTTTTTTGCTGAAAAGTTAACTCCGCGGACTTTCAAGCCAGCCATCAGCCATCTTTGTACTCCTCATAGAAGCTGTATGATGACGCGTGCAATGTGAGTGTCCAATCGGAATTGGTTCATCGTCACATAGTTTTCCAAAATCCAATCGTAGGGCACATTTACCTCACGTAAAAAGCCAAAGATCATTTTCAGGAGTGATATGTTACTAGTTAGCCCGTTTGAATAGCCCCCTGGGTGCTCCAATGAGCACATACTATTGGGCTCCAAATGCGCCTTGCGCCATTACACACAGTGATCACTGAAAGCAGACGGAGAGCCTCTGACAATCTCACATGCTCAAACAAAGAGTGTGTAACTGTCAGGATTGGTCCACTAGTTTGCATGTGAATGTTACTGGATAACTCTGTTGCTTTTACCATGAAGACAAAAAAAACAAACAAATGCATAGACTATTTTGTATATATTGTTCAAAATGTGCATTTATGTTTGTTTGAACCTTTTTGTTGCACAGTCTTTCACACAAGACCTCAAATTACCTTTATAAAGTGTCAGAACAGTTGTTTATTATAGTTTGCTGTGTGTTTTGAATAAATGGGTGTGGAAAATTATTTCCTGCTTTACGTTTTCCTTCCTTATTTTTGATTGTAAACGTTTATTACACTTATAAAACACAACAAAAGCATATATATTATGATAGCACAGGTTGTACTGAAAAAAAGACATAAAACTTGATTGTGGGATGCAGGGAGAGCTGTTAACAGCAGTAATAAAACATTTATGCCAGGCGAGTGAACTGTCCAGAAAATGCCCTCGGACCCCAGAGGGTTAATGATCTGCGTGAACTCAGTGATTTAACACTGCGTTCAGTACGAGCAAAGTTTTCCAACTGACTTTATATCACCAGCCAAACTTAGAGCAAACAAACGGTTAAAAAAACACCCGGCTGGAGTGGAGGCAGTGACCGATGCGACATGAGCCGTTTTCAGCTCTGTCTTGTCAAATGCTCCGCGTACGATTTTTTTTTTTCAATTCCAACTTATTTCCAATTTATTTTCATTTATATAGCGCCAAATCACAACAGAGTTGCCTCAAAGCACTTCACACAGGTATGATACGAAACAAATTAACAAAGTAACTTTAAATAATATCATACAAACCGAAAAAAAGAGGCGAGCTGAAGACAGAGCGCAGCACGGAAGCCAAGCACAGAGAGAGATCCTGTCTGTGTGTGTGAGAAGCTGCAGTGAGACGTGTCTGTGTAGGGAGGGGCGGGCGCTGTGTGTGACTGGCCAATCACAGAGCATGAAGACAGTCAGTTAGCCAATGAGATTTTTCCTTCAGCACGATCACAGATTTTGATGAGTTTTACTCGTATCATGCTCGTATTCATCAAAAATGCTTTATCCATACCGGATATTCGTCTGAAACAAGTATCCGGCTCAACCCTAATGATGATCATCCAGTGTGTTTCTCAAATCCTTGATATTCAATGTCTCACTTCGTTTTAACCATTGGTGCACTAAAACTACTTCAACACGTCACGGGCAGCACATTCTGTTGATGGTTTTCATGTTTTCTTCAAATTTACATTTATTTCAGAGAAATTTGCTTGAAAATTGAAAGGGCTTACGTTGTGTGCAGTGATGAAAGTTGATTTTCTGAGGCGTACTGGTGTCGCAGACTGAACGGTCCCCCCTAAAAATTGGTCTGCCCTGCCTTCACTGTGCATATCATTACGCAGTTCACTGATTAACACATCGTTTCTGCTTAAAACTGCACTCCATCATCTGTCTCAGAGATAGATATCTGAAGCTTTTGTACAACAATCATTTCCACATAAATTCAGCATTATTTCATCATAAAAGACAAAGGAAGCGATCAGAGCGCCACGGCTAAACGAGCTGTTTGTTAGCTGATGCATTCACTGCGTGTCGGTCATTTGAATGCGTCACCGATTATCGCCTCGTTTCTGCTTAAAATGGCCCTGTTTCTTCTTTAAACTGACTTTAGAATGATTTAAGAGGTTTTACCTTGTCATCTGATGGTTAATAATCCCATTAATCCATTTGATCACTTTGGGTGGGGAAACTCTGTCTCTGACGAGCTGTTGAGCTCCGATATGACACGTGCAGTGGAGACAGGGTGATCAATTTTTAGGGGCGGACCATTGGTCTGGGACACCGGCTGTAGAGGACTGTATACGTATCTGTATATTTCTGTCATTGCTCCAGTTTGCTGTCTGTTTACATTTGCATGATGTGTATACCTTTGGAAAGTAAAAAAAAAAAAAAAAAAATCCCCCTAGACTTGATCTGTTTTTTGAATTATCCTGTTTTGAGTATGATGTTGTTTTTGCTGTTGTATGTTATCCTCTGTAAGGTTTCTGTGTAACTTTTTGTTTGTCTCTATAAAACAAAAATAAGTGTAAAGTCTGGGGCAGAGAGAACTGTTGCACGCTGGTGCTCCTCTCGACGAGTAGCTCATCTCATTGGGACACCTGTACTTTAAATCGTCTGCTGATTTCAAATACCTTTTACAAAATGCTTCAGTAGCAATAAACTGGAAATACGTAGAGAAAATGGGGAAAAAAAAAAAGACTGTAGGACATCTTCCACAGTCTCGGTGCTCCCCTAGTCGAGCGATCACATTTAAGAGTGCACATATGTGGTTCAGTATATAAACATCCGGCCAGTCTGGCAGCTCCCCTTTCTCTGATCAGCTGTTATCAGTGAAGTGTACTATTTAAGAGTTTTCAATAGGGTTGGGTATCGGTTGGGTTTTATCCGATACCGATGCCTACTCGGTATTTTTTAAACGATACCGGTGCTTAAACGGTTCTCGAACCGGTACTTTAAAAAAAATGAACTGCACACACTTTGTCAAAAAAAACAATACCCTTTTTTTCCTGAATAAAATTGAAACATAATATTAAGTTGTTGTAAATCTTTAAATAAAACATATGATAAAACATATGATAATACTAAATATAAAATAAAATGTCCATAATATCAAATAGAACAATAACCCGAACAATCACTTTAATATAAATATAACACAAATATGGAACAAAATATTATAAAACAGTTATTGCACATATAAATAACTTCAATTCTTCAATTGCAGTTCTTCTGCAGGAATATCAGCATATTGGCCTTTTCTGGCAATATACGGCATCTTTCCTGGCTAATTGCATGTCCAGCACAGGAGAAAACCCTCTCAGAGGGGTTGCGGAGGCCTGCACGCACAAATACACCTCTGACAAGGCAGACAAATTAGGGAGGGTATCCCTCTTACCCCACCACCAAGCCACAGGGTCTTGTCCAGATGTAATTGCTGGCATGCCTTTGTAGAGCTCAATCTCTTTCTTGACCTGCTCCGTGATAGAGAGGGCACTGCTTGTGCTCATAGTTGTGTGGAGAAGTTCCCGGTCTTCATCCGCAAATAACTGCGCCAAGGCTGACATCCTGTGAGCTCCTCTTTGCTGTAAAAAACAAACAAGTTTAGTATAACACAAAAAACAACTATTCATCATCATTGTAGACAAGATAAATAGTATATGACTGCACTTACATGTGTGTCCTCTTGCTCCACCTCCACCTCATCATCACCATCACCACCTACTTCTGCCTCACTCTGATGATGGTCCTCTAGTGGAAGCTGCAGACACAAACCGATTACACACAAAACAGAAATACTTAGTTAAAGAAACTGTAACATAGACATAGAGCATATGAAAAAGATGAGCAATTAGCCCACTGTCTCTGACAAATATGCTGTAAAATACCTGAGTTGCCGTGACATTGTCAATCGTTGCTTTCTCAAGCCTATCCCAAGCTTCTGTAACACCAACTCCCAGCTTGCCTTTAAAGCGAGGGTCCATCAATGTGGCCTCCTGAAGGAAGTTCTGAATTTCTTTATCCTGTAATGAAAACATGATTTAGTGTCCAGTAGTAAAAATTGTGTAGTTTGGCTTCTCTCTTTGTGAACATAGAGATTGGCTGCAAATAGATAGTACCTGGTATCTTTTTTCGAGATCTCCCCAGACCTTCTCTTTTATAGCAGCCACAAACATACTGTCATCATCTGTGGGTAAATATCGTGCCTCCAGCTTTGTGAGGATTGGGATGATTTGGCTGCATGTGAGGACTTGTCACTTGACACGCAGAGGGTTGAGGTGTACAGGACTTTCATGCATTTCATGAATTCCTCTGCCTTCTCAAAATCACTGTCAGTGAGCCGCTCTAGTCTATGGAATATATACAATAATAAAAAAATGAATGAAAGTAATTACAAAAGTTAAACTGACATTATTACAAGGGACCCTCCTGTCTATCACCTCACCTGTCCCTCTCCATTGGCTTCCTCAGCCTTTGATCGAGGCAAGCTGCCTGGATTGCAGGGAACTGCTCCACAAACCGCTCAACCATGATGTACAGAGAATTCCAGCAAGTCCTCACATCAAGGATAACATTATGCTCTGGCAAATCTAAAACACAGACATTTGAATTACAATAAACGACTTCTTATATTTAAATGTATCATGATTATATTAATGCTATTTACTGAGGAGTCGTTGCTTTTCTCTCAAAACAGTTTTGCTTATGGTGGAGTGCTTCAACCACACCACCACTGCACGGATCTTTGCACACCACCTGGTCACAGCTTGGATGCCATACACCTTCTGTGCTGCCAGGTTGAGTGTGTGGGCAAAGCATCCAACTTTTAAAAATTTAAAATTTTTCAGGGCAACATCCAAGTTGCTTGCATTGTCTACTGTGGCAGCAAGGACTTTTCCAGTCAACTTGAACTCCTGAAGAATTTTGTGGATTTCCTCTGCCACCACTAGCCCTGTCTGAGCCTCATAAACTGCTTCAGTACTCAGAACTTTCTGCTGGATGCTGCCCTTGTAAATGTAGTGAACAGTCACTGTCAGATAGTGGTCCTGTGCCACACTGGTCCATCCATTGCAAGTAATTGCAGTTTTGCTGACGTGTGCAAGCTGTTGGATGACATTCTGTTTCACAACAGAATACCATGCAGGTATTAAGGTGTTGGATAGGTCATCCCTGGATGGTGGTTGATATTTAGGGTTCAGGGCAATGCTCATCTCCCTTCAAAAAAAACAATATGTATGTGTGTGTGTGTATATATATATATGTGTGTGTGTGTGTATATTAGTCTATTTTAATATCTGCCACATTTTCACCTAAAAGATAGTAATTCCACCGTGGAAAATGGATGAAGCCCCATCACCACAAATTTGGTGACTGCCCTGTGGATTTCCTCCACCTTCTTCTTGGGTAGTGCATTCTTCTTAGCCAGGGTGAAAGGAGTCACTGTGGTTACTTGAAAGCCAGAAATAAAAACATTACTATCAAACTAGTTAATAATATACACCTGTTACTCATTAAACGAAAATTGAGACTGATGTAAATATACTGAAAGTTCAACATTTTGTTTACATATATTCAGGCTTTTGCTTTAAGCAGACATTGAGCAGAAATATTTAATAGTGTAGCCTCGAGACAGGTATATCGAGACAGGTCACGTACAACTGGCCTACAGTCTTTAGCTATAGCTTACCTATTTGTTGTTCCTATGCAATTGCAAAATTGCGCATTCAATCTTGTGCAAAATGCGCATTCAATCTCGTACATTTTGCATACATACAGTACTTGTTATGAGGTTCATGTTAAGCATAACGTCAGCAGACACTAAGTGGAACTATACATAGCCAGGCGTTAGACACACGCTGTTAAAATGCAACAGTACTTGCTAATGCTAACCTAAGACACTTAATAATCAAGATTTGCGGTTGGCATTAAACTAAACTTACCTGAAGAGGAACGGCTGCTGTCATCGTCATCATCGGTGATGTGCAACGCCACACTAGCAGGGCTGGGAGTGGGACTTTCTTCAATTTGCCCTGCAGCTCCTGCTGCCGAAGTGCTGGGCCGTGAAACGTCGCTCAGTTTATCAAACACCGTGCATTGTTCAGCTTTCAAATAAACTCCGTGACTGGCCAGATGTTTCATCAAATTTGATGTGTTACCTCCCTTACATGCAATTGTTTTATGACATCTGTGGCACGTCGCAGAGTCGTTGCCCTTGGGTGTGAAATGAAGCCAAACTTTGGAGCGTTTCGCCTTCGGCATTTTTATTGATCCTCTTGCTATCAGTTCTCATCAGCTAATGCGGCGCTGACGTCACGCAGGTTGATGCCGGAACACTGTGGTCGGTCGCCCCCTTTCGGCTCATGAAAAAAAAAAAGTCAGGCACCGAAATGAGGCACCGAAATTTTCATTCTTATTCGGTCTTGTTACTACCATTTACATCGGAACCGGTGCTCTATTGGCACCGTGTTTCGGTACCCAACCCTAGTTTTCAACTCATCAAAGATGGACTTTGATCAGTGAAGTCACTGTATTTTCATTTATTTCAATTAGTTTGAGATCTAAGTGTATTAGTACGTTCTGTGTTTTGCCACTGCATCTCAGACGAGGGGAGTGCCTGGGACGGTGACACCGGCACAGCGTACTGGTGTGTTCCGGCTGTAGAGGACTGTATATTTCACCCGGTATGGTGTACCGCTTACTTTCACCCCTGGAAGTAAATGTGTACCTCCAGTTCTTGTCAGAATTCTAGACACCCCATGCAATCCCATTGGGACGTGTGTGTGTGTGTGTGTATATATACATATATAAAACTAGTCCTTGTGTGTGCTAAAAATAAATGTTGCACAGCAGAAAACTTGGAGAGACTTGCTTTTCTTGCAGATGTTGCCTCCCTCATCATTTGTTTTTAGGATGCATGAGCACCAGTTATGCATTCACCTGTACGTGTGTGTGTGTGTGTGTGTGTGTCAGACGAGCAAAAATAAAAAGTAAGTGGAGTGCAAACCCAGCTCCTGCTGGTATTTAAACAGCCTCTTGTGACCATTTCAGGATGGATGAAAGCCATAATAAAGCCTATCAGTATTTTTATAGCAGTGGATATGTGAGAAATGTTGAGCTGTAAACACACGGTGAGAGTATTTGTATATGTGTGCATCTGTGTATAAAAACCAACAATAACAAGCACATGAATGCTTTGTTTCTTGTTTCCACTGCTGAAAATGTGCCAAACTGTTGTCTCAGAACCACAATACATACTCAACTGTGATTGGCTGTTCAGCATTTGAGATTGGATTCTTCTTGATGCGCTGACATGCAGTATTGCCTCGTAACAGCACATTGTCTCTGCTGCACATCGGGACTGAGCCACAGCAAAATGATGGAGGAATTTAAGCATTTCACAGTAGTGGAGGCCTCCCAAGGATGACAAACGCATCTGATTCAGAATGGAACACTTTGATGGTAAATGGACTGCATTTATATAGTGCTTTTCCATCTGCATCAGATGTTCAAAGTGCTTTACAATAATGCCTCACATTCACCCTGATGTCAGGGTGCTGCCTCACAAGGAATTCACTACACACCAGGAGCAAGTAGGGGACCTTGCCCAAGGGCCCTTAGTGATTTTCTGGTCAAGAAAATCATTAGTCCAAATTAAATGCTGCAGTTGCAAGCAAGCAAACAGAGATTTCTGACATCCACCAATCCAAATCCGGATCACCTCCAAAATGCAGTGGAGTCTTCCAATGCCCCAATATCTATCTGTGGTGCAAATTTTGTGAGAATCCATGAAGTAGTTTTGACGTAATCCTTCAGAGCCTTTAAAGTGAAATTCTGAGCCAGAATCCAGATCTGGATCACCTCCAAACTTCAGTGGAGTGTTCCATGCCCTAAGGTGTATCTGTAGTGCAAATTTGGTGAGAATCCATGATGTAGTTTCGTCGTAATCCTTCAAAGCCTATCCTTCAAAGTTTGTTTAAAGTGAAATCTTGATGCAGAATCTGGATCTGGATTGCCTCCAAAATTTAATTGAGTCTTCCAAGCCCTAATATCTATCTGTGGTGAAAATTTTGTCAAAATCAGTGCTGTAGTTTTGACATAATCCTGCTCACAGACAGACGAATGAATAAACGCAGATGATTTTATTACGTCCTTGGCATAAGATTAACATAACAAAATAATTTCTACAGTGACTTGTGACCGTTTGCTAAACAATAAGATAACAGTTTGCGCAGCGTTTTTAGTTCCAACTATAACTCTGCTAAAGGCCCCATCACACATAACAGGATTGAAGCCGACTAGCGCACGAAGGAGGAATTGCATGCCACTTGTGAAAAATCGGAGTTGCCTCAAACACCTCGTACAGCTGTCACCACAACCATTCATGCACGTCAGCGGGTGAAAGACTGCGAGTGCCCATTTGACCCCCCTCTCGGCAGGTGTTGGCCAAATTCCAGGTGTCACACACAAACATCCAACAACTCTCACTGGACATTTAGAAAAGGCGGGCTATTCGCGCTCCTGGCACGTTAGCAGAGAGCAGCTGACCACATTCGAGCTGAAAAGGAAGATTAGGAGAGTGACCCTTTTTTTCTGTGGGCTGAATAAACAGATGGGTGTGTCCGCGCGAGCCACTGCAGTTGAGATCTCTGGACCTGGAAGTCGCAGCTGGAGAACACGTACTGTGTTTTGAAGGACATGACTTAATAACTCCGCCGTGAGGCGCATGCACATGCCTGCTGTCCTCATGTGGAAATACACAAAAGCATATATCGCCTTTGCAATGGGGTGGAGTGGCTGCACAGCACGCACACTTGCAGGCTGTGCCAGGAGAAAAGGACAGTCTGATCATGTGTACACTCAACTGGCAATCTGAATGTCATCAGTGGTGGGCACAGTTCCGCTAATCCGCTAAAAGCTAATTATCGAAGATAATGTTTTCATTATTGGATTAGCTTTTCAGATAACTTTGAAAACCATCATCGGACTATCTTCCGATAAGTTTTGGTCAGATAATTTTTAGACCACTAATGTATTTTTGCAGACGTTGTAAACAAAGCTGAATAGTTACAAACATCTATGAAATCTTAAATCAGTTAAGCACCTACTTGTTAAATGTTTTATAGTAGATGCGTAGTTCTGTCCTCCATAAACAGAGGAGAGCTGATTCTAGAATAAACCACTCTATCCTCTGCAGGCAAAGGAGAAGTTGTCACAAAAAACCCCAGCTAATTTCTTTTGACCCCATACTGATATGCTGGCAATATCACCCAAGTCATTCAGAGGCATACAGTTTTAACTTATGGTTAAAATTTTAACCAAACAAATTTTGGACAAGTTATTTAAATTAACGTCACGTCTGAATTTTTATGAAGTGAAAATATCAGATATATGTTTTAGTCTTAAGGTAATGCACTAAATTTGAAGGTTTTAGTGTGGACATGCTGTGCCCAGGTGCATTATAGGTACCTCAGTACATTCACGACAGAAGAAATGCATTTGAGACGCTCTGATCAGGCTCCACACGGACAACAGCATTAAACTTTTTGTATATTGTGCCTAAAACTTTCGTGAATATATTCTCTGGGTTTATAGATGTTGTTATTGTGTTTGTTTTATGTAAAAAATGCCAGAAGAAGCTCTGGTTGCTCATCTATTATTTTCATTTTAAATCATTGCAATCGATTCCTGTTTGCTATTAGAGTCCTGCTTATGTCAAACACTGTCTATCGTCTTTGTTCCTTAGTAATATATATAAGATGTCTGAAATTCAGTTTGCGTTTATTAAATTCCACGCATCTTAAACGTAGCAGACACGGATTATCTGGAATTTTGTTTTGGCAAGTTTTCACGGTCTCTACTGCCATCTACTGGCCAGTAGTCTTCATGGCAGTATTCGCCCTAGTACTGAGCGTCCAGTAATTGGCAGTGTTCTATTTATTTTGACACCGGTTATATCAGGCGGTTATATAATTACAACTTGGCTTTTTTTTTAAATGCCTTTTTTTTTACAAATAAAAAATGGCATATTTTACAAAAGCACATTTATCTGTAAACACCAACACACAACACACCTCACATTAACGTGTTGGTTTACATAGAATGAATGAGTCAACCAATCAGTGTTAGCAGAGGCACATTTTACCCATAATCCTTTGCCATCTGTGTTTGTTACAAAACTTCAGAATTAGTGCATTATTCAACATTAAAAGATGTGTTATATTTTAACTTTGTAGCAATGACAGAATTGACATTAATGGAGTTATTCTATCAGTATTAATTTTATTTATAAACCAAACCATAAGTCAGCACTGCTTTATTTTCCAAGACCTCTGCTTCACGGCAACGCTGTTATTGAGTAGAGAGTTGAGCTTTGCTGCTCCTCTCAACTGTTTCTCTGCTAGATGCTAGTAAACAGGAGCTTCCAGCAGTGGGTAGGGTGCACAAAGACAGAAGTGCTGACTCATTGTTTGGGTATGTAGTCACCTTTGCTGCTGCCAGAAGTGATTGTGGTGTTAAAACTCAAAATCAGCTTGTTAGTAGTTGCAAGTGTACCGGAGACAATACTGGAAGCTCTTGGTTATCTGTAGCTTCCGATAAATTTTTGGGTGGCTTATCAGTTTAGCTTTATAAAAGATAATTTTTCAGTTAGCTGATTATCTGTTATCCAAGCTAATTTTTGGTTAGCTGTGCACCTCACCCACATCAGCTCTAGTCCACCGCTCAGTGGACAGGTGCGCGGGGCTGAATGGTCACACCGGGCCAGCAGATGTGGATGAGATGTTTTTTTTTTTTTTTTTTTTTTTTTTTTTGGTGTGTGGTTCCCTTCCAGCAGTGGTGCAGTGTGGTGCAACACATTCCAGAGGCTCGCACTGTGCTTGTGCATCCATGTGCACGAAACCGTTGCTGCTGTATTGTGCACGCCTGTCCGACCATGTTTCACCAACATCACTAGGACACATTGTCCCAGTGATCAAGGTTTTCTGGAAACTACCAGAAAACCTGTTTTTTACTCACGTGGTGAACGTTTCCGTGTTATTTTTGATAGCATACGTCAGAATCCATTTGTTCAGTTCCGCACCCAAACAGTTGGTGGCAGTAATGCACCGTGTTGGTTTGCAAGCCTCCAATAATCTCCAAAGAAGAAGGGTTATTTTGTTTGGGGAGTTGATCTCGATGCTTTAAACAAAACGTGCCTGGAGCCACAGCTGGAGCAGTGTGTGTCTGCATCTCTGAGTTCCAGGACTTGGCGCTTGGACGGAGCTCATAGAGCCCGAGTCCTGGAGAAACTGCAGACAGAAGTTGTGGAGATCTGTGTGCATGTCGGTGGACACACCTGCTCTGGTTACTCATCCAGAACAAAAGGGGGATCATCTCCTTCATCATCAGAACCCTCACTGTCTGTCGACATGCTGCGCGCTCCCTCTTGCTCTAATTAAAAAACAAAAGCTCTGGTGTGCTGTGGCCACTGCTGTATCACTGTATTACGTTACTAAGCCATATATATTGATTTATAACAGAAAACTGTCAAAAGGGGGAATGATAAAAGTGATTGAATATATCAGAGCAGTAAATTGATCAGTCTGTGTGAACGCACAATGACTCCCCATGTGCGGTTATTCCACCAGATGCAGTTAATCCACAACGTGAATTCTTCCAGAACAGCTCTTAATATAATCTTTTGAATTATCTACCTGTTGCCACGTATACATAAGGGCTGGATTGTCATTCCTGCACTCACATTGTTATATTTAATAAAAAATAATAAGCGCATGGAGGCTGCTGCTGTGTTGAAGTACTGTCAGAAATTTACAACATTTTTGTTTCAAATTCAGCAGTTGCTTGTGGCAAAATAATTAATTGTATCCACACAAGATTAATTCTGGCCTATATAAGGTGCCTTAGCCCATTGAAGCTGACCCCCCCAACCAGATAAAAAAAAAATCCAAGCAAACAGGCTGAGTTTGCCTTGTAATTTTCAATGGTATATGAACGCAGCGGCAGCAGCAATGCTCAGAAATGGCTTCTGTACTGTGGGAAAACATTCAGCTGGTCGAACGAAGTCAAACTAAACCCTAACGTTACAAAAACTAAGCAAACAATAAAAAAGTCAAGAACGACAGGAAAAAGAAATACGGACGAATTGAGGTTTTCGTTGCCCTTCATTCAAATTTTTTGACAGTTTAAAAATCCCGACGAAGCGACCGCTGCAGGAACGAAGCTGAACGAAGATTAAACAATGCGAACGAAAGTCCAGATTTTTTGTTTCATTAGGGCTTCATTGCCCTTCGTTAAGTGCCGTGTCACTGGGCCATAACGGGTGACGCCTTTAGCATTCAGATGACAGTTTAACTCTTACTCTGTGAGTCAAAAGCACAAGATTGAGTTTGCGCAATGCACAAAAATTTGTCTGAGGTGAGTAAGTAATTGAAAATGATACTGCTCTGTTAATGCTCTGATGACGTTTATCAGCTAACGTTAGCTTTTAGCTGCAGGAAGTTAAAAATCAGTGTCGAGCTGAGTGAGCATTTTACATTCGTAAATTGTTCAACCTATTTTACTTTTACCAAATAAAGCTACACAGTTTTTAAATGTTACCGCCATAACTGCAAGAAAAGTCTCAACTTTAAATAACTTAGATTTCTTATTTTATTTTTTTAACTATCACGTAATCACAGAAAATAGCACAGCGCTGTTTCGTATTTCATTTTGTTTAATGTACACATTACTTTTGGTGCTTTTTTACTCCTTATGTTAATCAAGACATTAACTCAACAACAACAGATAAGTTATGATTTTAATTTACAGATGAACATCAAAGATTTCTAAAGAATCTTTTTGTAATTATTATTATTAAAACTATTTCAGTTACAAGTGAAGTTAAAAATACATTTATCAGGATTTTAAGGTGGCCAAGAATTTGAAATCAGAGATAATCAGTAGCTCCAAAGCTCCTGCCAAAACTAGGAAAACTCAGAATTGAGTGAAGGTTTAACAAGTTGATGCATTAATGTGCCATAAATACTCCTGTTGTTCCATCTGAATTGACACTGAGAATTATTATTTTTGAGTTCTTTGAATCGTTATTTCATTTGTACTTTTCTTTTCTGAACCACAATGTGTGTTTTTTGGATCAAAGGTCGGTAGTATAATACAAGTTGTGTGAAAAGACTAGGGTGGAAAATGTGACCTGATCCAACAAAAAAATTCATTTTTTGGAGGGGTTTTTTTGGGGTGGGGGGGTAAATAGACATGAAAATTCACCACAATGGATCTGACATTTCAGGGGCTTTCAGCCTTTGGCCCTTGCCAATTTTTTTTTTTTCATGGCCCACTTTCATCACTGGTGTCCAGATTTCTTACATCTTACATGAGCTTTACCGAAGCTGATCGAAATTCATCATGAACATACAACATCCCTGTTAACGAGTCATCAGACTCTGAAGCACATCTCATTAATTCCTGGTCAAATGTGTGTTTTTCTTCTTCTTCCACAGAACAGTCCCCAGGCTCTTTTGTTTGTGTGTAGACCAAGATTGATGTTCTGTTTGTTTCTTTCTCATACACATTTGTCTCTTTCTAGACAATAACTATATTTCTAGGGAAACAATTAATTCCACCGTAGATAAATGATCATTGTTTTTGTATTTTGAAAAGACCAAAGTGTTTTGGAGATGGCATCTCTAACGTACTGCAAATATTTAACGTAAAACTGACTTTGGATGTCTTACAGACTGGCAGGATGAAAGCTGCTTAAAAATTGTGAAATTGGCAGAGACAGTTCCTGTGAAAAATTTTTTGCATCTGTTAATCTCAGAGAACTCCAAGGGGAGTTCTGAGTTAGAATCCATTTGTTGTGCTGAATTAGGCTTTTTTTTTTGTTTTTTGAGGCGGAACAGGAGTTTGGAGACTACCCTATGGATCTTGTTGACATGCTCCCCTTTGGGGAATGCAAATGTTTCAGTTCTTCCATGCAAACCTTTAAACCCTCCTGGTAGTGGAACCCTAATCAACTAGAGATCTGAATACCATGGCCTTTTCCTTTGACATTTCCATATTTCAGAATCACATTATTTTCTGCAACATCAAAAAAGACAACTGTTATATTTATTTAATGGTGAAATTGATGTACTCCACAAAATCTTCAGTTGTTGAATTTCTTAAACTCAAAGAATCCTTGTGTGCTCCCCCCTCCCCCCAGCCTCTAATGAGCTGTTATCCTGGTGCCTGTGAATGCTAATTAGGGCTAAAATGAAGTAATTTGTTGCAAAAAAATGTTCCAGGCAATTTTTTTGCCTGGAGGGTTCGTTTAGCTCTGTAGTATACATGTGATGCCTATATGTGACTCTGTAGCGCTCCTACAAAAATGGGAGATGAAGACTTTTTTATACACTTTTTCAATTCAATTTCATTTTATTTCATATAGCACCAAATCACAACAAAGCTGCCTTAAGGCACTTCACGCAAGTAAGGTCTAACCTTACCAAGCCCTAGTGCAAGCACATAGGCGACAGTGGCAAGGAAAAACTCCGTCCAGTGATTTGAGGAAGAAACCTCAAGCAGACTCAGACTCAAAGGAGTGACCCTCTATTTGGGAAATGCTACCAAGACAGTTGACAAAACACCTATACAGGAAATTTTTGTCTTTTGCTTCTATCTGCACCTGTGCAAATAACTTATCAGTCCAGTGCGCAAGTGACAATCTCTGCTGCATTTGTTACATGTGTTCTGTGATTCCTGCTGAGGCTGCTGCTGTCGCTCCTTCCTCATACATTGTTGCTCAGCAAGGCATTGGTTCCTCTCCTGCACAGCCCTCTGTGCACCTGTTCTGACAGTAAGGTGCCAGGCTGCATGGTCCTCTGCACACTGCTCCTACGTGTTGACATTGATGCTGCACATTTTCATATCCTCCTTGCAGACATCCTTCAAATGCAGGTGTGGTCGACCAGCCAAATGAGTGCTCTCTGCCAGCTCACCGTACAGTAGATCTTTAGGAATGTGGCCCAGATCCATTCTCCTGATGTGGCCAAGCCAACGAAGGCACCTTTCGTCAAGAATGGTGAACATGCCGCTCATGTTGGCGTATTCCAAGACCTCTGTGTTAGGCACCTTGTCCTGCAATCCAATGTGCAGAATTCATCTAAGGCACCTCAGATGGTAGCTGTTGAGCTTTTTCTCATGTCTGGTGTAGGCGGTCCACGCCTCGCTACAGTAGAGGAGTGTGGTGAGCATGCAGGTCTGGTAGGCAGTTTTGTCTTCTCATTGAGGCTAGAGTTGTTTGAGACTCTGTGGCTTAGTCTTGCCGTATTTGCTGCTGCCTTCGCAATCCTGCTGTTCATCTCTGCATCAATGGAGAGTGAGTTAGAGATGGTTGACCCAAGGTATGTGAAGTGCTCCATGACTTCTAGGCTGTACCCATCAATGTCAATCTTAGGGGGAGCAACTGTGTCCTGCGCCATGACGTTTGTCTTCTTCAGGCTGATGGTTAGTTCGACCTCCTTGCAGGCATGAGCGAGGCGATTAACAAGCTGCTGCAGGCTGTCTTCGGAGTGTGATGTCAAGGATGCATCGTCGGCAAAGAGCCTCTCACAGATGAGTACCTCCCACACCTTGGTCTTGGCGCGAAAGTCCAGGGTGATGTGAAGAGCTTGCCGTCGGTGAGATGTTTTAGCACCACAGATTTCCCACACTTTAAGACTTCTGATGGGATGCTGTCACTCCCTGGGGCCTTCCCACTAGCAAGGCAGTCAGTGGTACTCAACCCAGTGCTGTAGCCGCTTCCCCTGGTCTGTGATGACTTTGCCTGTCTTTGACTTGAGTGGGGCAGACTTGGAGGTGGATGGGCCTGTTGCCTTCTTGATGCCTTCATACATGCCCTTTGCATCCCCAGTGTCAGCAGCTGTCTGTATACTGCTACAGAGGTTCAGCCAGTATGAGTTGGCACAGTGGCGGTCAATTGCTGGTCTTTTCTCTTGTCAGCTTTGACGGCTTCTAATGTGCTTGGACTGAGCACTGCCTTGTAGGCCAGGAGGGCCTGGTGGATATCCTTGCATTTGAAGAAGGTGTTGGTCATGCATAGGCCATGATAGCAGCACAGCTCCATCAGTCATTGGCCATTGTCATTGATTTTGCCCCATCCGTAGACACCTAGGCAGGTGGGCCAGGCCTTGTGATCAGCACCCATTCTGGCGTTTAAGTCTTCGAGTAGGTAGAGGCCTTCTGTGCTGGGAATCCCAGATATTGCTTTGTCCAGGGACTCGTAGAACTGGTCTTGTTCCTCTGGGTTGGAGTAGAGGGTTGTAGCGCCTGTACTGACGATGGTGGCTGGGCCTGAATATGTTGAAAGCCGGAGGGCAAGGATTCTTTCACTGCCAGTTGATGGTGGCTCAGTGCACGCGACCAGAGTATTCCTCACAGCAATACGGACACCGTGGTGACGGGATTCATCCAAGGACTTCCTTGCCAAAAGCGGTGTGTAAGTTGCCTCCTTGAAGTTATTGCTGTCTGCCAGCCGAGTTTCCTGGAAGCAGGTAATCTCAACACCCCTTCCTCTAACCCTGTCCATAACCTAACCCTCTCCCTTCACATAACCATAACCCCTACAGACCCCCCCCCCTCACATTTTGTGCTTCGAACACGAAATGAATTAGTGCTCCCAAAGCAGGAGATGTTCACCCCTCCATGTCCAGACTGCAGATGAATCGTACATGTGCGAAGCCACCGCTGGCTGATCCAGGGTTGGATGTAAATATAAATTCAATTAAAAAAAAACAAGCAAACAAAAGCCCCCAAAAAACCTAAGTAACTCCGCCAGAGTGTCTCTTTTGGGTCACTTTTGCCGGTCCCAAGCCCGGATATAGGAGGAGGGTTGGAATTGTGACATTTGCAGTAAGATATTTTATTTGTAGTTCAAAACATGTTTAGGTTTCTTTTTTCAACACACTTTTTGTCGTTCCCATGACGTTATTCCTTTCTCCTACAGCATCCATCACCATTACATGCACATGGTCAATGATTATTTCTGGACATGTGTTCTTTTCTGTCAGTTCAATTCAATTTTCAACTTATTTTCATTTATACTGTGCCAAATCACAACAGAGTTGCCTCAAGGCGCTTCACACAGGTAAGGTCGAAACTTACTAACCCCCAGAGCAACAATGGTAAGGAAAAACTCCCTCTGAGGAAGAAACTTCAAGCAGACCAAACTCAAAGGGGTGACCCTCTGCTTGGGCCATGCTACAGACATAAATTACAGAACAATTCACAAAAACGAATATATACAGGGAAAGCTGTTGGTGCACAGGACAGGAGGGTCTCCAGCACAATTGCCACACCCATCTCTGGATGGAGCTGCACCTTAAACAGAGAGAAAAAAAAAAACAAATCAGGCATCAGAAAGACAAGAAATACAGTATAATTTGTCAGCATTAAACAACAAGAAAAACAGGAAATACTAAGGTGATCGCCGGCCACTAGCCCTGAGCTTCACTAAAAGACCCAGAATTTAGGTAAAGTTGAGGCCGCAGCACACTCCATTTCCTAATAAAATTAATTAAGAGAGTGAAAAGTGTTATGTGTCGGACGCAGCCCGGAGAACCGACCAGCGTTTGAAGGACCCAGTATGAAATAAGCAGAGCACGGTACAAAGGATAACAGAGTTTAATAACATAACAGGTGATGTGATAAATATAAAAGTGCGTGGTCTGGCGTGGTGGATTGCGGTGCACTCCCAGCAGCGCTAACGGTCCGGAGCCAGAACCAGTTCGGACCCAAGGACCCCGCCGACACCCCCCAGGTGGCCGCGACAAACCGAGTCTGTGAATGAAGAAATCATCTTGTGAGTCCACACTCAACACACAGAGAGAACGCTCAAAGGTGTACAAACAGCAAACACTTCCTGGCTTAATTACTAATCAGCTTCCCACCCTGCAGGCATGGAACATCCTGTTCACAAACTCACTGCAGTGGGAGCTAATTAAAACGACTAACATAACAGCTCAATACAATAAGGTGTGAGGGACACCACATTTACTGACTGTATAAATGTTAGTCACAAAATCTAACGTACCTCAGGAAGTGTGCTGATGAGCGTGAGACCTCACCCCCTCTCGTTCACAGACCATGCATCAAACCTGGACGTTCTCTGCATCCACTGATGATGAGATGGCTCTTGAGACGACGATCTCACCCGTCTGGTCACAAGGTCGAGTCTCTGGCAAATACACACTGTGTACTCCAGACTTAAATGCTACCATGTTCCAATCCGTGTAGATGCACCACAGCTGTGAGTCCTGACGAGCCGCAGGTGATCAGGGTGAGGTCCTGATATCTCAGCCACACAGCCACTCAGTCCCAAATGCGCACCACCTGGAAGGAAAACCAAAAGACAAACAAAAGACCAACAAAAGCCAGCCAGGCACGCCAGCCACAACAGCACCCCACCCTCACGGGAAGCCTCCCGGCGACCACACAAACCTGGCCCAGGAGAAACACCCCCCTCCAGGGACCATGGCTGGAAATCGTATCTGCATACATCTTCCAACAGAATCTTCATTTAACAGAACGGTTGATGTCTTCTCCTCTGGCTGCATCTTTGCCTTTGTTTCTGTCTGTCAATTAGCACAGGTGTGGCCAGGAGTTCTTAAACCTGTGCGGTCAGCCTTTGTCCAACCATGTTCACAGTCTGATCAGTCATAAAACAAAAAAGACAAACACAAACAACCAAACCACCCCCCCCTCCCCAGAGGACCGTCCCATCAAACCCCGGGAAGAGGAGAAAAGAAAAACTACCCAAACTTAAGCTTGCAAATAAAAATGCTAACCCCCCCCCCCCCCCCGACGACATGTAGGGACCAACACCCCCCAGAGGGCATCCCGCCAGCTCCAGGAGTAATAACCACAGCCGAGGTCCCTCTGGCTCCAAAGTCCCCACGGGGGCTCCCAGCGCTCCCAGAGGACCGTTCCATCAACCCCAGGAGACGCCCCCCCCTCATGACCACGGACCCAGCCCCGGCCGTCTATGGCTAGATGGACCCACAGCCCCTTCCCCCCCAGAGGACAACACAGTCAAACCCTGAGGGCAGAAACTGGGGGGAAAAACAAAAGGAAAGAAAAAAAAAACATACAAACAAAACCCCAACCCCACCCCCTTGGCGCAGTGGGAACTGGAAGCACGTCCAGCGTCACCAACCGTGACTATACCCCAGAAGCCAACCGGGAGGAGTGGAACAGCGGTTATGGCAGACGGCACAAAACGGCGCCTCTCCTCCGACTTCCAAACGAACCACCAGCTGCGGGTATATCCCACTGCCCCAAACCTCAGCCATGCCGATGGCAGACGGCTCAAAGGCGCGCTGAAGCCGGAGGTGGAAAAGGGAATCAACAAACAAAAAAAAAAACCAACACCCCCCCGAACCCCCCCCCCCCCCAGGTGCAGAGGTTACCTGGGAAACGCCCAGCATAACCAAACTGCACCACTCCAGCAACGCCGACACTACGTCTCACACGGCTGGAGCCAGAGGAGAAGAGAGGGAATAAAAAGAAAATACCCCAAAACCCCCCCCCCTCCCGGGTGCAGAGGTTACCTGGGAAACGCCCAGCATAACCAAACTGCACCACTCCAGCAACGCCGACACATACGGCTCACACGGCTGGAGTCAGAGGAGAAGAGAGGGCATAACAAAAAACAAAACAAAAAAAAAAAGAAAAAAGAAAAAACAACCCACTTACCCCCCCATCACCCCCCAGGGGACCGTCCCATCAAACCCTGGGAGGTGAAACTAAAAGAAATAAAAAGAAAGACTAACAGACTAACATAAAGTGCTTGGGTCCTTTTCATGCTCCAAACAGAACTGCAGGGTCACGACCCCAGACACTAAATAGTGTAAAAAATAATCCCACACAAAAACCAACTCAAACACCCACAAAAAATGAACTAACACAAAACTAATAAGTGACGTATACCGTTAAGCTCAAACAAATGGAACACACCTGTTCCCACTTAAGAGCTTAACGGTAATGTGACTCAGTTACCAACAGAGGGAGCCAAAGTGCTAAAAATGAAAAACCCCCTTTGATAACAGAGAACCCAACTCATGCTGCTTTTCTGTGCGCAGCAACGTGTAAACACACAACCAAAATGTGTTTCAACTAAATAACGCCGGAGCTGTCACAACAGACGCAGTAGTTATCTTCATACGGGGAAACGGGGCTACAACTGTAACACGGGAAGCTCAGCGACCCATGCCACAGAGCTCCGCCGTGCGCGTTCACCCATTACAGACACACTCTTGCAGCTCCCGTTTAAACCTCTTATCCGGTCGGAGCGCGACGCGAAGCCGTCGCCAGTCACACTCCACCACGACCCACGGATAAGGCACAAACACAGGAAACACGGCTGCAAGAGAGCACGAATCAGCACTCAGCAATGGGCCCTCAAACACGCACCATCCGGGCGGAGAGCACCCGCAACTGATCCGGATAACTTCTGAACGTCTGCTGCCGCCTTCCCGGTGCGTTACCGTCTCTGCTACCGCTGGGTCCGTGATGTTTGGCCAGAGACTACTGTTATGTGTCGTACTCAGCCCGGAGAACCGACCAGCGTTTGAAGGACCCAGTATGAAATAAGCAGAGCACGGTACAAAGGATAACAGAGTTTAATAAACATAACAGTGATGTGATAAATATAAAAGTGCGTGGTCTGGCGTGGTGGATTGCGGTGCGCTCCCAGCAGCGCTAACGGTCCGGAGCCAGAACCAGTTCGGACCCAAGGACCCCGCCGACACCCCCCAGGTGTCCGCGACAAACCGAGTCTGTGAATGAAGAAATCATCTTGTGAGTCCACACTCAACACACAGAGAGAACGCTCAAAGGTGTACAAACAGCAAACACTTCCTGGCTAAATTACTAATCAGCTTCTCACCCTGCAGGCATGGAACATCCTGTTCACAAACTCACTGCAGTGGGAGCTAATTAAAACGACTAACATAACAGCTCAATACAATAAGGTGTGAGGGACACCACATTTACTGACTGTATAAATGTTAGTCACAAAATCTAACGTACCTCAGGAAGTGTGCTGATGAGCGTGAGACCTCACCCCCTCCTCTTTCACAGACCATGCATCAAACCTGGATGTTCTCTGCATCCACTGATGATGAGATGGCTCTTGAGACGACGATCTCACCCGTCTGGTCACAAGGTCGAGTCTCTGGCAAATACACACTGTGTACTCCAGACTTAAATGCTACCATGTTCCAATCCGTGTAAATGCACCACAACTGTGAGTCCTGACGAGCCGCAGGTGATCAGGGTGAGGTCCTGATATCTCAGCCACACAGCCACTCAGTCCCAAATGCGCACCACCTGGAAGGAAAACCAAAAGACAAACAAAAGACCAACAAAAGCCAGCCAGGCACGCCAGCCACAACAGAAAAGCATAGAACTATACTATGCCAGTATGCTAGCCATACGAAAGGGAAAATAAGTGTGTCTTAAGTATGGACTTGAAAGTCTCCACAGAATCTGACTGTTTTATTGACGCAGGGAGATCATTCCACAGAACAGGGCACAATAAGAGAAAGCTCTGTGACCAGCAGACTTCTTATTCACCCCAGGCACACAAAGTAATCCTGCACCCTGAGAACGCAAAGCTCGGGCGGGTAGGTAAGGTTTAATTAGGTCAGCTAGGTAGGGAGGTGCCAGTCCATGAACAATTTTATAGACTAGTAGCAGAACCTTAAAATCTGAACTCACTGGGACAGGAAGCCAGTGAAGGGATGCCAAAATGGGTGTAATGTGGTCAAACTTTCTGCTTTGTGTCAAAATAATTTCTAATAATTATTTATTAATTTATATAGTGTCAAATCACGACTAATTGCTTCAAGGCGCTTCACAAACATCATTTAAAAGCAGAATACGTAAAATTAAATAAGATTAAAACACAATAAAAAAATGTAAACATAAAAAAGCAAAACAAGTAAAATAAATAAAAGGAATAAAAAAAGACACACAATCATATAAAATACTAATGATAAAACAGGGAGAACAAGTGTGTCTTCAGCCTGGCTTTAAAAGTCTCCACAGAGTCCGACTGTCGTATCTGCGCAGGCAGATCATGCCACAGAGATGGGGCACGGTGATAGAAAGCTCTGTAACCTGCTGACTTTTTCTTCACCCTCGGGACACACAGTAGTCTTGCACCCTGTGAACGCAGAGCCCAAGCCGGCACATAGGACTCAACTAGGCCGGCCAGATAGGGGGGTGCCAGTCCGTGAACAATTTTATAGTCCAGTAGTAATACTTTAAAATCCGATCTCAAAGAGACCGGAAGCCAGTGAAGGGGTGCCAGAACCGGCGTAATATGGTCAAACCTTCTGCTTCATGTCAGAAGTCTGGCAGCGGCATTTTGAACCAGTTGAAGACCCCTGATGCTGGACTGTGGTAAACCAGAAAACAAAGCATTACAGTAGTCCAATCTAGAAGAAACAAAAGCATGAATCAGAGTCTCAGCATCAGCCATAGACAAGATGGGATGAATCTTTGCTATATTTCTTAGATGGAAGAAAGCAGTCCTCGTAATGTCCCTAATGTGGAGGTCAAAGGACAACGTAGGATCAAAAATTACCCCAAGGTTCCTCACTTTGTCAGTATGATGTATAACACATGAACCTAGGCTAAGCGCTAGCTGATCAAATTGATGCCGATGTCTTGCTGGACCAAGAACCATCATTTCAGTCTTATCAGAGTTCAAAAGTAGAAAGTTGCTAGACATCCAACTTCTTACTGCTGCGAGACAGTCCTGTAAAGATTTTATGTGGACAGGATTTCCAGCAGCTATCGGCATATACAACTGAGTGTCATCAGCATAGCAAGGAAAAGCAACCCCAAAACGCCGCAAAATGTTCCCAAGTGGTGCCATATACAGGGAAAAAAGCAGGGGACCCAGAATGGATCCTTGTGGAACCCCGAACTTCATGCCCCTAAAATCAGAGGTAGTGTCATTGCACAAAACACAGTGACAGATAAGACGTCAACCCAACCACGCAAGAGCAGTTCCAGTAATCCCGAAAGTTTTCTAGCCTATCAAGTAGAATATGATGATCAACGGTGTCAGACGCAGCACTGAGATCCAGCAACACCAATACGGTAATAGTATCTGAGTCCATTGCTCACAGAAGATCATTAACTACTTTAATAAGTGCTGTTTCTGTGGAGTGATGTTTTCTAAAAGCAGACTGCAGTGGCTCAAAAAGATCATTCTCAGTAAGATGGTCCACAAGCTGCAGTGAAACCACCTTTTCCAGAATTTTAGAGCAGAATGATAGATTTGATATCGGCCTATAATTTTTCAATACACCAGGATCAACATTAGAATTCTTGAGTAGTGGTTTAACAACTGCAGATTTAAAACCATTTGGAACAGATCCAGAGTTTAGTGAAAGGTTAACAATTTTCAGCACAGTCAGCCCAAGAATGGGCTAAAGATTCTTCAACAATTTTGTTGGTATAGGATCAAATAAACAAGTTGTGCTTTTAGTAGACATCACGAGTTTCGTCAGCACACGTAGTGAAATACTATTAAATTCCGTGAATCTAGGTAGCACCTCAGTGGTAGTCCCCAGCTCAATAGCTGGATACAGTGACTGGACCAAAGTATGCTGAGATGTGCTCAACCTAATATCTTCCATTTTGTTTTCGAAATAGTCCAGAAAGTCCTGTGCTGAAAAGGGAGAACGACCAACAGGTTGTTGTCCACGAATAAGAAATGCCACCGTATCAAACAAAAACTTTGAGTTATGCTTGTTTTTATCAGTTCAGAATAATAGGCCTGCTTCATAGCCAATAAAGCATGCTTATAATCTAAAATAGCTTCACGCTATGCAAGGTGGAACACCTCTAGTTTGGAACTAGGCCATTTCCGCTCCAACCCTCTCGCCTTCTGCCTAAGGTCACGCAAATAACTGTTGAACCAAGGTGTCTGTGCCTTGGGAAGGCATGGCCTTAATACAGGAGGCGCAATCTTATCATGTGTGCTTTTTAGCACTAAATTCAGGCTATCCACAAGACTGTCTACCAATTGAAAATTCATCAAGCTTAAAGTTAAGATTTCTGGTTGTCTCGCTTTGAGTTCAGTCAAAGTTGAAGGTTTAATACGTCGCCGCAATATAGGCAAGGTTGTTGCTCCACTAAATGCGGCAGCGTAATTGTAAACCTAATAAGCGAGTGGTCAGAGACCGCTTATGCAAGAGGCAGGATGTTGATATTTGTGACAACAAGGCCACGTGCAAGAACCAAATCCAGAATATTACCACTGATATGCGTTGAATCTTGAATGAACTCCTGAAATCCTAATGCATCCATGATTTCCATAAATGATTTACCAAGGGGATCAGAGGGCTTATTTATATGAATGTTAAAATCAGCAACATTCTGCACTAGTTGAAAGACTAGAGATGAATGCACCAAATTCATCTAAAAAAATCAGAATATGGGCCAGGAGGCCTATAGACAGTGGCAATATAACATAGCTGATTTCCAGTTTTATGACCTTGACAGTACTTAACATCATGGGCATAACAGAGAATCAGATGCTCAAATGAATTATATTTATGACCCCCAACAGTTACTAAAGTAAACCTGGATTTATAAATAAAAGCAACACCCCCGCCTTTCCTCACATCACGTGAAACGTGACTAAAAGTGTATGCCTGTGGGCAGGCCTCATTCAGAAGAAGGACAGCTGTGGATTTAAGCCAGGTGTCACATAATCCAAGCATATCCAGGTGAAAATCCACAATTAAGTCATTCACCAGCAGTGACTTCAATGTTAATGAGACCCAAACCAGTGGTGGGCACAGATAACCAAAAAATTAACTTCAATAACAGATAATAAGATAACTGAAAAGTTATCTTTGATAAAGATAAACCGATAAACCACCCAAAAATGTATCGGAAGTTACAGATAATCGATAAACTCCGGTGTTGTCTCTGGTACATTTGCAATTACTAAGAAGCTGAAATTGATTTTTAACACGATTGCTTTTGAAAGCATCAAAAGACCCAAAGAATGAGCCAGAATGTTTGACTATGCTGCCCCCTGTAGAACACAGCACAGATGAATCCTGAGAGCACCCACAAAATCAGCTCTCTACTAATCATAATCATCACTTTTCTTTCAACATTCTGCTCCTGCTGGAAGCGCTTGTTTACTACAGCGCTCCCACCACAGAGGCACTCAGAGAGCAGCCATAAAACCAGCTCTCTATCAATTACAACACTCCAGTCAGGCGGAGGTCTTGAAAAATAAAGTCTAAAGTCCATAAGTCTAAACTTATGGTTTTGTGAAAATACTGATAGAATAATTCCATTAATGTCAATTCTGTCATTTGTACAAAGTTAAAATATAACATATATCTTTTAATGTTGAATAAGGCACTAATTCTGAGGTTTTGTAACAAACACAGACCGCAAAGTATTCTGGGTAAAAGTGCCTCTGCTAAACAGTCATTCATTATGCAAACCAACACGTTAATGTGATGTGTGTCGTGTGTTGGTTTAAAGATAAATGTGCTTTTGTAAAATATTCCATTTTATTTGTAAAAACAGGCATTTTTACGGAGCCCTGGAAGTGTCATCGCAAAATGTTTTGCATGTGGAGAGAATGTGCGCATGTTTTATTAATGCCGTGCACACATTTGATGATGTGTGCATGTTTTAAAACTTTTATGATGTTGTAAAACGTGCACTCAATATTAGTAAGTAAGTAAGTAAATTTATTTATATAGTGCCTTTCACAGACATAAGTCACAAAGCACTTCACAGGTTAAAATACAATAATAAATAATGAAAACAGATAAAGGACAAGGTTAACAATTGGTCAGTTCTGAAAAGCCTTATCTTGACACATAAATGTTGGCTTTACACTGTGCGTGTTTTGGTTATTTTTCAGATGATTTTTCATTCGTGCAAGAATTTTTTGGACCGAGTTTCAGGTTAATCGCGCGTCCTGCATCGTGTAGTGGAGTAACAAGCTTTAACATCTCACGACCACCTCCTGCTGCTGAAGAGCTTCATGCATCCAACTGCAGAGCTGTCTTGTAATGTTTTGTTGTTGTTGTTTTGTTTTTAAACTTAATTTGTAGAAAAAAAAAGCCAAAAAGTTGATTTGACCACCATCTGATATAACCGGGTTAAAATAAATAGAACACTGCCATCTACTGGTACCCAGACGCTTAGTACTTCTTGGGGTGAATACTGCCATGAACACTACTGGCCAGTAGATGGCAGTAGCGGCCTTGAAAACTTGACAAACAAAATTCCAGATAATCCGTGTCTGCTACATTTAACTTTTAAGATGCGTGGAATTTAACAAACACAAATACACTAATGTCTATAAACCCAGAGAATATATTCACGAGAGTTTTAGTTTAATGCTGTTGTCTGTGGAGCCTGAACAGAGTGTCTGGAATCCTGTCGTGAATGTCTGAGATTACTCTATGCTACCCATAATGCATTGCTGCCTGGCACAGCATGTGCTCACAAAACCTTAAAAATCAGCACATTACTTTAAAACGAAAACATATATCTGATAGTTTCACTTTATAAAGCTTCAGACATGACAGTAATTTTAAATAACTTGTCCAAAATGAGTAGGTTACAATTTGAACCATAAGTTACAAATGTATGCCTCTGGATGACTTGGTGATATTGCGATTATGTCAGTGTGGTGTTAAAGGAAATGATTTTTTTTTTTTTATATTTATTTATTTATTTATTGTCTCCAGTTCTTTGCTTACAGAGGATAGAACAACATACCTATTAGGAAACTTTCAACAGGTAGGTCTCAACTGCTTTAATAGTTTTAAAAATGTTTTTCAGTGTTCAGCTTAGTTTAGTACGTTATTGGTCTAAAAGTTATTGGACGGCAATTCACCAGAAGATAATTAGTCCGATGATGGTTTTTAAATTTATCTAAAAAGATAATCCGATAATGAAAACATTATCTTCGATAATTATCTGTTATCGGATTATCGGAAGTGTGCCCACCACTGACCCAAACTAAGGATCTCGGTGGGATCAGCAGATTTGAATGAAGTCATGCGGAAATTCAGCTCCTCAGCAGCCAGTGATGCAGCGGATTTCAGCGGCCGGAGGAGCGCAGGTGAAATGCCGCGTCTGCGAGCCCGCAGCCGCCAGCACCGGCATAAAAACTCTGCAGCCCAGCGAGAGGCAGCAACAGGAAAGCTGCGGCAAAAACGGACCCCGCTTTAGCGGAGCCGGTCCGGTCATCGGAGAGGACAGTCCAGGAACAACAGGACGAATCCCGCAGCCTCTCGTGTGCAGCACATGCTCCCACGCCCAACAATATTGTCCATCCCAGAGGAGGCGAGGATCAGACCCTCTAGTGAAGGCTGCCAGGTAGAACTTAAATTTCACCAACACACCGCTCCACTTTCCGCGCCACAAGGTTCTGTGCTAGGACCAATTTTATTCACTTTATACATGCTTCCCTTAGGCAGCATTATTAGACGGTATTGCTTAAATTTTCATTGTTACGCAGATGATACCCAGCTTTATCTATCCATGAAGCCAGAGGACACACACCAATTAGCTAAACTGCAGGATTGTCTTACAGACATAAAGACATGGATGACCTCTAATTTCCTGCTTTTAAACTCAGATAAAACTGAAGTTATTGTACTTGGCCCCACAAATCTTAGAAACATGGTGTCTAACCAGATCCTTACTCTGGATGGCATTACCCTGACCTCTAGTAATACTGTGAGAAATCTTGGAGTCATTTTTGATCAGGATATGTCATTCAAAGCGCATATTAAACAAATATGTAGGACTGCTTTTTTGCATTTACGCAATATCTCTAAAATCAGAAAGGTCTTGTCTCAGAGTGATGCTGAAAAACTAATTCATGCATTTATTTCCTCTAGGCTGGACTATTGTAATTCATTATTATCAGGTTGTCCTAAAAGTTCCCTAAAAAGCCTTCAGTTAATTCAAAATGCTGCAGCTAGAGTACTGACGGGGACTAGAAGGAGAGAGCATATCTCACCCATATTGGCCTCTCTTCATTGGCTTCCTGTTAATTCTAGAATAGAATTTAAAATTCTTCTTCTTACTTATAAGGTTTTGAATAATCAGGTCCCATCTTATCTTAGGGACCTCGTAGTACCATATCACCCCAATAGAGCGCTTCGCTCTCAGACTGCAGGCTTACTTGTAGTTGCTAGGGTTTGTAAGAGTAGAATGGGAGGCAGAGCCTTCAGCTTTCAGGCTCCTCTCCTGTGGAACCAGCTCCCAATTCAGATCAGGGAGACAGACACCCTCTCTACTTTTAAGATTAGGCTTAAAACTTTCCTTTTTGCTAAAGCTTATAGTTAGGGCTGGATCAGGTGACCCTGAACCATCCCTTAGTTATGCTGCTATAGACGTAGACTGCTGGGGGGTTCCCATGATGCACTGTTTCTTTCTCTTTTTGCTCTGTATGCACCACTCTGCATTTAATCATTAGTGATCGATCTCTGCTCCCCTCCACAGCATGTCTTTTTCCTGGTTCTCTCCCTCAGCCCCAACCAGTCCCAGCAGAAGACTGCCCCTCCCTGAGCCTGGTTCTGCTGGAGGTTTCTTCCTGTTAAAAGGGAGTTTTTCCTTCCCACTGTCGCCAAGTGCTTGCTCACAGGGGGTCGTTTTAACCGTTGGGGTTTTACATAATTATTGTATGGCCTTGCCTTACAATATAAAGCGCCTTGGGGCAACTGTTTGTTGTGATTTGGCGCTATATAAAAAAAAATTGATTGATTGATTGATTCTAAAGCGCCTCCTCCGGAGAGGATCACAAGGAAAACAGAGCAGGTGCAGCGGGACCTCTGCGAGCACAGGTGGCAGAGCAGGGCCACCTGTGGCAGACCCAGACAACAGCAGCGGCTCATTAACAGCATTAATGTCCAAGAGAGACTGACGACTATACACAACCAAGGCAGAGATGTCCCGGCAAAACACACAGAGCAAAGAAACAGCTACAAATAACAAAAAATTCGATGAGCGGTATAGACAGGGCTGACGGCATGCCAAACACATAGGTGCCATCTTGCCACTCCCTCTCCGTCCGGGAGGCCCGGACAGAGAGAATGGCAAGCAGCATTCAAAAGTCTGGCAACAGCATTTTGAACCAATTGGAGACCCCTAATGCTGGACTGCGGTAAACCAGAAAATAAAACATTACAGTAGTCCAATCTAGAAGAGATAAACGCATGAATCAGGGTCTCAGCATCAGCCATACAGAGGATGGGAGGAATCTTCACTATAATTCGCAAGTGGAAGAAAGCAGTCCTTGTAATATTTCTAATGTGGAGGCCAAAGGACAACGTAGGATCAAAAATTCTTCCAAGGTTCCTCACTTTGTCCGTGTGATGTATGGCAAACGAGCCTAGGCTAAGCATTAACTGGACAAATTGATGCTGTTATCTCACTGGACCAAGAACCATCATTTCAGTCTTATCAGAGTTTAAAAGTACGAAGTTTCTAGACATCCAGCTTCTCACTGATGCAGGGCAATCTTCTAAGGATTTTATGTGGATGAGATGACCAGCAGTTATCGGCATATATAACTGAGTATCATCAGCATAGCAGTGAAAGGTAATCCCAAAGTGCCGCAATATGTGCCCAAGGGGTGCTGTATAAAGGGAGAAGAGCAGGGGGCCTAAGACAGACCCTTGTGGAACACCAAATTTCATGTCACTAAGGTTAGAGGTAGTGTTACTGTACTGAACACAGTGAGAACGACTGGTCAAGTATGACGTCAACAATGCAAGGGCACTCCCAGTAATTCCAAAATGGTTTTCCAGCCCATCAAGTAGAATATGATGAACCACGGTATCAAATTCAGCACTGAGATCTAACAGCACAAGAACCATAGTGGTGTCCGAATCCATTGCAAACAGAAGATCATTCACCACTTTAGTGAGAGCCGTCTCTGTGGAATGATAATTTCTAAAAGCAGACTGCAGTGGCTCAAAGAGATTATTCTCAGTAAGAGTCCACGAGCTGACATGAAACCACTTTTTTCAGAATTTTAGAGCAAAATGATAGATTTGATATCGGCCGATAATTTTCCAGTACACTAGGGTCAAGATTAAGTTTCTTAAGTAATGGTTTAATCACTGCAGATTGAAACATTTAGGAACAGATCCAGAAGTTAAAGATTAATAATTTCCAGCACAGTTGGCCAAGCATTAGTGGACGTAAAATATTCTGTCTGTTAAGAGTTTCACCTCTTGTTCCACATGTATATTTCCCACCGGTGTCACGTACGTTCACTAATGTTTCAACTGAACTGTGCTGTTTCTTTTTTCTCCCTTGTTTCAGAAGCCATAACTGGCAACTGTCTTCTAGTGTTAGCGGAGGTAAGCCTGTAAGCTCGCCGTCATGCTGATAATCATTTGAGTACATTTGTTTAATGAAGCTGCTGTAAATGAAGAATTCATCAAAATATTGACCTAAATTGCGAAGGTGTTTTGCTTCTTTCATCATCCATCCACCTCAAGTTCCAAGCGCTGTTTCCTAAGTGAGGCGGAAAGAATTGTACGTGGCACCGGTCGGCATCACCACGATTGCTCTCACTGCCTCCGATGCGCTTACTGAGTCTGCGGGCTCGGTAAGCGCCGCAGCGGGCCACTCACACCGCCCTCCTGTCTGCTGTGCCGAGCTGCATGCAGCAACAGGTCCAGAGACTACGCTCGCTGTTTTGATGCACAGCGCCTTCTGCATGGTCTCGGTAACCGCAGCTGGAGAGCTCCGTGGCCATGACTTGGATTCTTTGCAGGTCCCACATCCGTACACCCGGAGGCAGTGAGCGAAGGGAGAGCACGTGCATTGTGTTCTGTGTGTATTTATCATTTATAGGTATATGGTAAAATCACTATCAAGTTGTTCACCAATGAATATGGCTTTATACACCCTGAAGAAAACCACACCCTGAAGAAAACCATACACCCTTCGGCCTTCGAAGGGTCTGGATCAGTTAAAATTTTAATAATTAAATGTTTTGCGTGAATCAATCAACACAGATTTATAAATCAAATTCCTCAGAACAGCAAGGAAAATGGGAACAGGGCAACTAGGAAACATATGACTTGTACTTGTCCATCTTTGGGCCTTTAGCAGTATTCTAAATGTTTCATTATATACCACGTGAAGTTTTTATTTTTTTTAATCTTTGCATTATTGTACCTGCACCACAGCTGGGTTGCATACAGTGGGGTACAGTAGGCTCCTAAAATTACAATTTTAACTTCATCTGTACACATACGAAATTTATGTGCTAGCAAGTTGACTTGAGCGTATAATGTACATCACTGATGTTGCACATCATCATCATCATCATCATCAAATAACTCATCTTTTATGATGTGTCCCAAATACATCACCTTTCTGACAATGTCAAGGACTTGGTCTCCCATTAAAAAAAGGAGGGAAAATTTAACTTTTCACTCTCCTTGGGTTTAGCAACCATGACAACGGTCATTTTTGGGTTAAATTTGATGTCAAATCACACACTATAATTAGAACAGTATCTACACACCAGCACTACATGGAGACAGGATGACCAAGTCATCAGCATACCGTATTTTTCAGAGTACAAGTCGTATTTTTGTTTTGTTTTGTTTTTTTATGCTAGCTTCAGAGGTCCTGTGACTTGTATACGGAAAAAAAAATCACAATTCACAACCACAAACTTTGTTTACACCGGAAATGAGAAACACATCATTAACCGGGTTCTCCCAAGATGATGGAATAATAGTGCCATGCTATAATACTGCTATCACACACGCTATACTGAGTGGCGTCGTCTTGCAATGTTTTAGCGCATGACTTGGTGGGAATCTAACCGTTGTATCGGAATCTGACAGTTGTAAATTAATATAATACTACAAAAATGTATTTTTTTTTGCTTTTCGTCATGCTAATAAGATACTGCATGCATGATACCCTGAAAACTTGCTAAAACAATTCTAACAAATAATCAGTGTCTCTTACATTTAATCTGCGTGGAATTTAATAAACGCAAACCGAATTTCAGACATATTATATATATTAGTCTCGAACAAAGAGGACAAACGTTGTCCATCCATCCATCCATTTTCTTTCGCTTTATCCGGAGTCGGGTTGCGGGGGCAGCAGCTCAAGCAAAGCCGCCCAGACCTCCCAATCCACACACACCTCCCCCATCTCCTCCGGGGGAACCCCAAGGTGTTCCCAAGCCAGCCGAGAGATGTAATCCTTCCAACGTGTCCTGGGTCTTCCCCGGGGCCTCCTCCCAATGGGACATGCCCGGAACACCTCTCCAGCGAGGTGTCCAGGGGGCATCCGGAAAAGATGCCCGACCTCCTCAACTGACTCCTTTCGACGTGGAGGAGCAGCGGCTTGACTCCGAGCTCCTCCCGAGTGACCGAAACAAACAGTGTTGTAAAGAACAATAATCAAGACGTTAAAGAGCAAACTTCACTTTCCTCCAGAACGACATGATCAGGAAGTGATTGTAGCTCACAGCAGCTCCCACTGAAAATAACGGAGAGACAGCCTGTGATTCTCGCATGTTTACATAAAATAAACACAATAACAACGTCTATAAACCCAGAGAATATATTCACGAGAGTTTTAAGCACAATATAAAAATAGTTTTATGTTGCGATGTTAATGGTGTTGTCTGTGTGCAGCGGTTAAAGTGCAGCGTGATCAGCGTCTCAGTGTAGTTCTCAATGTTACTGAGATCTCGCAGCGCGGTGACCTCTCTGAGGTTTTGCGGGATTTGAAACGTCAATAGGGCGAATAGCCAACATTATGTGTCAAGACAATATTGAGTGCACATTTTACAATATAATAAAACATGTGCACAATATAATAAAACATGCGCACAACATAAAATGTGTGTACATCATAAAACGTGCACACATTATAATAAAATGAGCGCACATTCGCTCCACATGCAAAACATTTTGCGATGACACTTCCAGGGCTCCGTAAAATTGCCTGTTTTTACAAATAAAAAAATGGAATATTTTACAAAAGCACATTTATCTGTAAACACCAACACGCGACACATGTCACATTAACGTGTTGGTATACATAATGAATGCCTGAACCAATCAGTGTTTAAAGAGGCACATTTTACCCAGAATCCTTTGTGATCTGTCTGTGTTTGTTACAAAACCTCATAATTAGTGCATTATTCAACATTAAAAGATATATGTTATATTTTAACTTTGTACAAATGACAGAATTGACATTAATGGAGTTATTCTGTCGGTATTAATGTTATTTCTAAATTAAAACCATAAGTCAGCACTGTTTATTTACCAAGACCTCCGCCTGACCAGAACGTTGTGATTGTGTAGAGAGCTGGGCTTTGTGGCTGCTCTCAGCTTGCATCTGTGCTGGAAGCCATGTAGTAAACAAGAGCTTCCAGCAGGGGGCAAGATGTTCAAAGACAGAAGTGTGGGCTCATTGTTTGGGTCTGTTGTCACTTTTGATGCTACCAGAAGTGATCGTGGTGTTAAAACTCAAATTCAGTTTATTCGTAGTTGCAAATATACCAGAGACAGTACTGGAATTTATCGGTTATCTGTAACTTCCGATACATTTGTGGGTGGTTTATCGTTTTATCTTTATCAAAGATAACTTTTCAGTTATCTGATTATCTGTTATCGAAGTTAATTTTTTGGTTATCTGTGCCCACCACTGCCTATTACATCATTTAAGTCGGATTCATCATCACAGCCTGACAAAAACCTATCCACAATAGTGACCTGAATTTGGGTCGCTATAGTTCCTTGGTGTAGCTGAAGAAACATAGCATTTTAAAAGAAGCTCTGTTTTCAGCCTGAACCAGAGAATGCAGGCTTTTTGTTTTAAAAGAGTAAGAGTGCCTCATTCATTAACCCTCTGGGGTCCGAGGGCCTATTTTTGCTGTTCTCATTTCTGTTTGCACTTTGTCAGTTTTTGTTTCTTTTCTACTTAGAGTTTATGTCTGCCTGTTCCAGTTTAGTTTTGCCATTGTGTTTAATTTCTTCTTATTCTCTGAGCAGTTTTATTTAGTTTATCTCCAGTCTGATTTTCTGTCCTGTTAAGTCCGTCTCGCCAGTTCATGTTTAGTCTAGTTCTCATGTTCATGTCTGATTCTTGTTTTCCGTAATATTATTCAGTTGTAGCTCAGTTTTGTTTTTGCCTCTTGTTCCCACTCCACATCCTGCACCTGCTTTCATGTCCTTGTCTCACGCCCAGTTATTTATGTTCACTTCACGTCCTGCACCTGCCATGTTTTTCTCTCACTTTAACTCTGTCTGCTTTGTGTTTTCCTTTCACTCACGCTCTGTGCACCTGTTCACATATCTTTGTCTTTTCTTCACCTCGTGTTGTCCTCCCTCATTGTCTTGCACTATGTAGTATCTTCGTTCACTAGCCATGCCCCCTTCTTGATTGTTCCTCACGTGCACCTTGTTAACTCAAGACTTTTTTTTACTTTTTTACCTTTTTTTTTTTTTTTTTTTTAACTTTCTTACTGTGCTCCAACGCCTAAGGAAGACCTCTAACGGTCGAAACATCGCGACGGAGCACTTTAATCTGCTAACTTTCATCAGCGTTGGCAAGCTAACTAGCTTGCTAACGCTTTCGTTTTTATTTTTTTATTTTATTTTTTATTTTATTTTTTTTCTCTTTTAGCACTGTTGTCGTGCGTTGCCTGTGCTGCTTCATGGCCTGTTTGGTGCCTTGATTGGGGCACTCCTTCTGCTGAATCACCTTTAAATTATTTACACATTATTCACTTTGTGTGTTTTTAGGAATCCGCTAGGTTGCGTAGCTACTAGCTCTTAGCCGATTTAGCATGGCGGCTTCTCCTGTCTCTCCCGCACTTTTCTGCTCTGGGTGTGAAATGTTTAGTTATTCCTCGGCCTCCTTTAGCAGTAACGGTACTTGTAATAAGTGCAGCTTATTCGTAGCTTTGGAGGCCAGGCTGGGCAAATTGGAGACTCGGCTCCGCACCGTGGAAAATTCTACAGCTAGCCAGGCCCCTGTAGTCGGTGCGGACCAAGGTAGCTTAGCTGCCGTTAGTTCCCCCCTGGCAGATCCCGGGCAGTCGGGAAAGCAGGCTGACTGGGTGACTGTGAGGAGGAAGCGTAGCCCTAAACAGAAGCCCCGTGTACACCGTCAACCCGTTCACATCTCTAACCGTTTTTCCCCACTCGACGATACACTCGCCGAGGATCAAACTCTGGTTATTGGCGACTCTGTTTTGAGAAATGTGAAGTTAGCGACACCAGCAACCATTGTCAATTGTCTTCCGGGGGCCAGAGCAGGCGACATCGAAGGACATTTGAAATTGCTGGCTAAGGCTAAGCGTAAATTTGGTAAGATTGTAATTCACGTCGGCAGTAATGGCACTCGGTTACGCCAATCGGAGGTCACTAAAATTAACATTAAATCGGTGTGTAACTTTGCAAAAACAATGTCGGACTCTGTTGTTTTCTCTGGGCCCCTCCCCAATCAGACCGGGAGTGACATGTTTAGCCGCATGTTCTCCTTGAATTGCTGGCTGTCTGAGTGGTGTCCAAAAAATGAGGTGGGCTTCATTGATAATTGGCAAAGCTTCTGGGGAAAACCTGGTCTTGTTAGGAGAGACGGCATCCATCCCACTTTAGATGGAGCAGTTCTCATTTCTAGAAATTTGGCCAATTTTCTTGGATCCTCCAAACTGTGACTGTCCAGCGTTGGGACCAGGAGGCAGAGCTGTGGTCTTATACACCTCTCTGCAGCTTCTCTCCCCCTGCCATCCCCTCATTACCCCATCCCCGTAGAGACGGTGCCTGCTCCCAGACCACCAATAACCAGCAAAAATCTATTTAAGCAAAAAAATTCAAAAAGAAAAAATAATATAGCACCTTCAATTGCACCACAGACTAAAACAGTTAAATGTGGTCTATTAAACATTAGGTCTCTCTCTTCTAAGTCCCTGTTGGTAAATGATATAATAATTGATCAACGTATTGATTTATTCTGCCTAACAGAAACCTGGTTACAGCAGGATGAATATGTTAGTTTAAATGAGTCAACACCCCCGAGTCACACTAACTGTCAGAATGCTCGTAGCACGGGCCGTGGCGGAGGATTAGCAGCAATCTTCCATTCCAGCTTATTAATTAATCAAAAACCTAGACAGAGCTTTAATTCATTTGAAAGCTTGTCTCTTAGTCTTGTCCATCCAAATTGGAAGTCCCAAAAAACAGTTTTATTTGTTATTATCTATTGTCCACCTGGTCGTTACTGTGAGTTTCTCTGTGAATTTTCAGACCTTTTGTCTGACTTAGTGCTTAGCTCAGATAAGATAATTATAGTGGGCGATTTTAATATCCACACAGATGCTGAGAATGACAGCCTCAGCACTGCATTTGGTCTATTATTGGACTCTATCGGCTTTGCTCAAAAAGTAAATGAGTCCACCCACCACTTTAATCATATCTTAGATCTTGTTCTGACTTATGGTATGGAAATAGAAGATTTAACAGTATTCCCTGAAAACTCCCTTCTGTCTGATCATTTTTTAATAACATTTACATTTACCCTGATGGACTACCCTGCAGTGGGGAATAAGTTTCATTACACTAGAAGTCTTTCAGAAAGCGCTGTAACTAGGTTTAAGGATATGATTCCTTCGTTATGTTCTCTAATGTCATATACCAACACAGAGCAGAGTAGCTACCTAAACTCTGTAAGGGAGTTCGAGTATCTCGTCAATAGTTTTACATCCTCTTTGAAGACAACTTTGGATGCTGTAGCTCCTCTGAAAAAGAGAGCTTTAAATCAGAAGTGTCTGACTCCGTGGTATAACTCACAAACTCGTAGCTTAAAGCTGATAACCCGTAAGTTGGAGAGGAAATGGCGTCTCACTAACTTAGAAGATCTTCACTTAGCCTGGAAAAAGAGTTTGTTGCTCTATAAAAAAGCCCTCCGTAAAGCTAGGACATCTTTCTACTCATCACTAATTGAAGAAAATAAGAATAACCTCAGGTTTCTTTTCAGCACTGTAGCTAGGCTGACAAAGAGTCAGAGCTCTATTGAGCTGAGTATTCCATTAACTTTAACTAGTAATGACTTCATGACTTTCTTTGCTAACAAAATTTTGACTATTAGAGAAAAAATTACTCATAACCATCCCAAAGATGTATCGTTATCTTTGGCTGCTTTCAGTGATGCCGGTATTTGGTTAGACTCTTTCTCTCCGGTTGTTCTGTCTGAGTTATTTTCATTGGTTGCTTCGTCCAAACCATCGGCATGTTTATTGGACCCCATTCCTGCCAGGCTGCTCAAGGAAGTCCTACCATTATTTAATGCTTCAATCTTAAATATGATCAATCTATCTTTGTTAGTTGGTTATGTACCACAGGCCTTTAAGGTGGCAGTAATTAAACCATTACTTAAAAAGCCATCACTTGATCCAGCTATCTTAGCTAATTATAGGCCAATTTCCAACCTTCCTTTTCTCTCAAAGATTCTTGAGAGGGTAGTTGTAAAACAGTTAACTGATCACCTGCAGAGGAATGGTCTATTTGAAGAGTTTCAGTCAGGTTTTAGAATTCATCATAGTACAGAAACAGCATTAGTGAAGGTTACAAATGATCTTCTTATGGCTTCGGACAGTGGACTTATCTCTGTGCTTGTTCTGTTGGACCTCAGTGCTGCTTTTGATACTGTTGACCATAAAATTTTATTACAGAGATTAGAGCATGTCATAGGTATTAAAGGCACTGCGCTGCGGTGGTTTGAATCATATTTGTCTAATAGATTACAGTTTGTTCATGTAAATGGGGAATCTTCTTCACAGACTAAAGTTAATTATGGAGTTCCACAAGGTTCTGTGCTAGGACCAATTTTATTCACTTTATACATGCTTCCCTTAGGCAGTATTATTAGACGGTATTGCTTAAATTTTCATTGTTACGCAGATGATACCCAGCTTTATCTATCCATGAAGCCAGAGGATACACACCAATTAGCTAAACTGCAGGATTGTCTTACAGACATAAAGACATGGATGACCTCTAATTTCCTGCTTTTAAACTCAGATAAAACTGAAGTTATTGTACTTGGCCCCACAAATCTTAGAAGCATGGTGTCTAACCAGATCGTTACTCTGGATGGCATTTCCCTGATCTCTAGTAATACTGTGAGAAATCTTGGAGTCATTTTTGATCAGGATATGTCATTCAAGGCGCATATTAAACAAATATGTAGGACTGCCTTTTTGCATTTATGCAATATCTCTAAAATCAGAAAGGTCTTGTCTCAGAGTGATGCTGAAAAACTAATTCATGCATTTATTTCCTCTAGGCTGGACTATTGTAATTCATTATTATCAGGTTGTCCTAAAAGTTCCCTAAAAAGCCTTCAGTTGGTTCAGAATGCTGCAGCTAGAGTACTGACGGGGACTGGCAGGAGAGAGCATATCTCACCCGTGTTGGCCTCTCTTCATTGGCTTCCTGTTAATTCTAGAATAGAATTTAAAATTCTTCTTCTTACTTATAAGGTTTTGAATAATCAGGTCCCATCTTATCTTAGGGACCTCGTAGTACCATATTACCCCATTAGAGCGCTTCGCTCTCAGACTGCGGGCTTACTTGTAGTTCCTAGGGTTTGTAAGAGTAGAATGGGAGGCAGAGCCTTCAGCTTTCAGGCTCCTCTCCTGTGGAACCAGCTCCCAATTCAGATCAGGGAGACAGATACCCTCTCTACTTTTAAGATTAGGCTTAAAACTTTCCTTTTCGCTAAGGCTTATAGTTAGGGCTGGATCGGGTGACCCTGGACCATCCCTTGGTTATGCTGCTTTAGACGTAGATTGTGGGGGGTTCCCATGATGCACTGTTTCTTTCTCTTTTTGCTCCGTATGCATCACTCTGCATTTAATCATTAGTGATCGATCTCTGCCCCCCTTCACGGCATGTCTTTTTCCTGGTTCTCTCCCTCAGCCCCAACCAGTCCCAGCAGAAGACTGCCCCTCCCTGAGCCTGGTTCTGCTGGAGGTTTCTTCCTGTTAAAAGGGAGTTTTTCCTTCCCACTGTTGCCAAGTGCTTGCTCATAGGGGGTCGTTTTGACCGTTGGGGTTTTTCATAATTATTGTATGGCCTTGCCTTACAATATGGAGCACCTTGGGGCAACTGTTTGTTGTGATTTGGCGCTATATAAGAAAAAAGTTGAGTTGAGTTGAGTTAACTCCTGTCTTATTTAATCTCCACCCAGCCACCACACCCTTGCTCGTTTGTTGTCTTTGTACACTTACCAGCTCTGTTTCCAGTCCTGTTTTTGCTTTGCCGTGTATCCTGATCCTGCTTTGTATTTTTTGACTTTGCCTTTTGCCTCGCCCATGATGTCTGTGTCTGCTTGTGCCTCTGAACCCTGCTTAACCATGACTGCGTTTTTGCCTGACCCTGTTTGTGCTTCTGCCTCGCTGACTGATCACCTGTGTACCGAACCGGAGCCTGAGTTAAAGACAATGATCTCTTCTACACCCAAGCCCTGTCTGAGAGTTTGCATTTTGGGTCCTAACAATTCAGGTGCCTGGCACCTGCCTTGCCTGACACAGGGATTTTATGGGAATGAGATTTCTCTTAGTTATCAGCCTGTACAACTGAGTATCATCAGCATAACAATGAAAGGCAGTCCCAAAACTCTGTAGTATATGCCCAAGAGGTGCTACATACATGGAGAAAGCAAGGGGCCTAAAACAGATCCCTGTGGAACCCCAAATCTCATGTCACTAGGGTTAGAGGTAGTGTTATTATACAAAACACATTGAGAACGACTGGACAGGTATGACGTCAACCAAAAAGATTCTCTAACCTATCGAGCAAAACATGATGATCCACGGTATCAAACACAGCACTGAGATCTAACAACACCAAAACCATAGTGATGTCTGAGTCCATTGCTCGCAGAAGTGCTGTCTCTGTGGAATGATATTTCCTAAAAGCAGACTGCAGTGGCTCAAAAAGATTATTCTCAGTGAGGTGGTCAACGAGCTGCTGTGAAACCACTTTTTCTAAAATTTTGGAACAGAATGATAGATATGATATCGGCCTGTAATTTTTCAATACACTAGGGTCTGGTTTAATCACTGCAGATTTAAAACATTTTGGAACAGATCCAGAGGTTAATGACAGATTGATAATTTCCAGCACAGCTGGCTCAGGAGTGGGCCACAGGTCTTTAAACAGGTTTGTTGGTATAGGATCAAATAAACAGGTTGTGCTTTTTGTAGACGCCATGAGTTTTGTCAGCACGCACGTTAAATTCTGTAAATCTAGGTAACATCTCAGTGGTAGCGCCCACCTCCATAGCAGGTTTTAATGGCTGCTCTGAAGCGTGCTAAGATATGCTCAGCCTAATATCTTCGATTTCTTTTGAATAATCCAAGAAATCCTGAAAAGGGAGAACGACTAACAGGTGGCTGCTCGTGAAAGAGAAATGCTACTGTGTCAAACAAGAACTTTGAATTATGTTTGTTTTTACTGATCAAATTAGAGTAATAGGCCTGCTTTGTGGCCAGTAGTGCATGCTTATAATCTAAAATAGCATCCCACCACACAAGTCGGATCACCTCTAATTTGGAACTACGCCATTTCCGTTCCAAACCTCTAGCCTTCTGTCTGAGGTCACGCAAGTAACCATTGAACGAAGGTGACTGTGCCTTGGGAGGGCGTGGCCTTAAAAGAGGACAAGGCTGTCTACTGATTTAGCGTTCTCCAAACTTGAAGTTTAAATATCAGGTAGTCTAGCCTCGAGTTCAGTCATAGTTGAGGGTTTAATACGACGCCGCAGTAGTAGACAAGGTTGTTGTTCCACTAAATGTGGCAGAGTACATGTAAACCTGATAAGTGAGTGGTCTGAGACCATAGATGCGAGAGGCAAGATGTCGATATTTGTGACAGCAAACCCATGCGCAAGACCCAGATCCAGGGTATTTCCACTAATGTGCGTTGGGTCCTGAATGCATTGCTGGAATCCTAACTCATCCACAATTTGCATAAATGATTTGCTAAGGGTGTCAGAGGGCTTATTTATATGAATGTTAAAGTCACCAAAAATCAAAATGTTATCTGCACTAGTTGACAAACTAGAGATGAATGCACCAAATTCATCTAAGAACTCAGAGTATGAGCCAGGGAGCCTATAAACAGTGACAAAATAACATAGCTGAGCTCCAGTTTTAGCAAGCCCAGGTTCCGAGAGTGCCGCTGGCGCACATCAGTCCAGGGAAGATGTGGACAGCCGGGCAACAGTCCTCAGAGCCAAACCAGCGGCATAAATAAAATGGTAGAAGCTCAGAGAAAGCGTCATTAGTGCTGAAGCAATTAAGAGACTGTTCATTTGACAGAAAGACAATCAACAACTAATTTGCTAATGAGCTATTTATTGAATGATTTATTATTGAAACTGTCAAACACAGTGTGTTTCCAGCTTCTCAGATGCAGTGGCTAAAGTTTTTTAGATTAATAATTCTCAGTTGAGCAATCTTTAATTGATTTTTTTAATCAAAAAGAAAAAAAAATCAGTCTTTTTCTTAATGAATCTCCATGCAACGCAGTGCGTTTTCCTATCTTGCTACTACGGAAACATTTACATTGAAGTCGTGACCATGTGCAAACATCAGCCAAACCATCCTGTTAACTTTCGAGCACTGGATCCCCAAATTAAATTTTTAACGTCCTCTAGGCGGACAGAAACGTAGAAATTGAATATTGTTGGCTTTTGTTGGAATAGTTGCACGAGTTGGTTTCTGACATAAACTTCAGAACCGCCATGGAGAGCACTAATTCCTACAAGTTACAGTTGGGCCAAAAAGTATTTAGTCAGCCCCTGATTGTGCAAGTTCTCCTACTTAGGAAGATGAGAGAGGTCTGTAATTTTCAACATAGGTACACTGCAACTATGAGAGACAAAATGAGGAAAAAAAAAATCCAGAAAATCATATTGTAGGATTTTTAAAGAATTTATTTATAAGTTATGGTGGAAAATAAGTATTTGGTCACCCACAAACAAGCAAGATTTCTGGCTCTGACAGACCTGTAACAACTTCTTTAAGAAACTTTTCTGTCCTCCACCTGTTACCTGTATTAATGGCACCTGTTGGAACTCGTTATCTGTATAAAAGACACCTATCCACAGCCTCAAACAGTCAGACACCAAACTCAGCCATGGCCAAGACCAAAGAGCTGTCAAAGGACACCAGGAAGAAAATTGTAGATGTGCACCAGGCTGGGAAGAGTGAGTCTACAATAGTCAAGCAGGTTGGTGTGAATAAATCAACTGTGGGAGCAATTGTAAGAAAATGGAAGACATACAAGACCATTGATAATCTCCCTCGATCCCTCGTTTGTTGTCTTTGTACACTTACCAGCTCTGTTTCCAGTCCTGTTTTTGCTTTGCCGTGTATCCTGATCCTGCTTTGTATTTTTTGACTTTGCCTTTTGCCTCGCCCATGATGTCTGTGTCTGCTTGTGCCTCTGAACCCTGCTTAACCATGACTGCGTTTTTGCCTGACCCTGTTTGTGCTTCTGCCTCGCTGACTGATCACCTGTGTACCGAACCGGAGCCTGAGTTAAAGACAATGATCTCTTCTACACCCAAGCCCTGTCTGAGAGTTTGCATTTTGGGTCCTAACAATTCAGGTGCCTGGCACCTGCCTTGCCTGACACAGGGATTTTATGGGAATGAGATTTCTCTTAGTTATCAGCCTGTACAACTGAGTATCATCAGCATAACAATGAAAGGCAGTCCCAAAACTCTGTAGTATATGCCCAAGAGGTGCTACATACATGGAGAAAGCAAGGGGCCTAAAACAGATCCCTGTGGAACCCCAAATCTCATGTCACTAGGGTTAGAGGTAGTGTTATTATACAAAACACATTGAGAACGACTGGACAGGTATGACGTCAACCAAAAAGATTCTCTAACCTATCGAGCAAAACATGATGATCCACGGTATCAAACACAGCACTGAGATCTAACAACACCAAAACCATAGTGATGTCTGAGTCCATTGCTCGCAGAAGTGCTGTCTCTGTGGAATGATATTTCCTAAAAGCAGACTGCAGTGGCTCAAAAAGATTATTCTCAGTGAGGTGGTCAACGAGCTGCTGTGAAACCACTTTTTCTAAAATTTTGGAACAGAATGATAGATATGATATCGGCCTGTAATTTTCAATACACTAGGGTCTGGTTTAATCACTGCAGATTTAAAACATTTTGGAACAGATCCAGAGGTTAATGACAGATTGATAATTTCCAGCACAGCTGGCTCAGGAGTGGGCCACAGGTCTTTAAACAGGTTTGTTGGTATAGGATCAAATAAACAGGTTGTGCTTTTTGTAGACGCCATGAGTTTTGTCAGCACGCACGTTAAATTCTGTAAATCTAGGTAACATCTCAGTGGTAGCGCCCACCTCCATAGCAGGTTTTAATGGCTGCTCTGAAGCGTGCTAAGATATGCTCAGCCTAATATATTCGATTTTCTTTTGAAATAATCCAAGAAATCCTGAAAAGGGAGAACGACTAACAGGTGGCTGCTCGTGAAAGAGAAATGCTACTGTGTCAAACAAGAACTTTGAATTATGTTTGTTTTTACTGATCAAATTAGAGTAATAGGCCTGCTTTGTGGCCAGTAGTGCATGCTTATAATCTAAAATAGCATCCCACCACACAAGTCGGATCACCTCTAATTTGGAACTACGCCATTTCCGTTCCAAACCTCTAGCCTTCTGTCTGAGGTCACGCAAGTAACCATTGAACCAAGGTGACTGTGCCTTGGGAGGGCGTGGCCTTAAAAGAGGACAAGGCTGTCTACTGATTTAGCGTTCTCCAACCTTGAAGTTTAAATATCAGGTAGTCTAGCCTCGAGTTCAGTCATAGTTGAGGGTTTAATACGACGCCGCAGTAGTAGACAAGGTTGTTGTTCCACTAAATGTGGCAGAGTACATGTAAACCTGATAAGTGAGTGGTCTGAGACCATAGATGCGAGAGGCAAGATGTCGATATTTGTGACAGCAAACCCATGCGCAAGACCCAGATCCAGGGTATTTCCACTAATGTGCGTTGGGTCCTGAATGCATTGCTGGAATCCTAACTCATCCACAATTTGCATAAATGATTTGCTAAGGGTGTCAGAGGGCTTATTTATATGAATGTTAAAGTCACCAAAAATCAAAATGTTATCTGCACTAGTTGACAAACTAGAGATGAATGCACCAAATTCATCTAAGAACTCAGAGTATGAGCCAGGGAGCCTATAAACAGTGACAAAATAACATAGCTGAGCTCCAGTTTTAGCAAGCCCAGGTTCCGAGAGTGCCGCTGGCGCACATCAGTCCAGGGAAGATGTGGACAGCCGGGCAACAGTCCTCAGAGCCAAACCAGCGGCATAAATAAAATGGTAGAAGCTCAGAGAAAGCGTCATTAGTGCTGAAGCAATTAAGAGACTGTTCATTTGACAGAAAGACAATCAACAACTAATTTGCTAATGAGCTATTTATTGAATGATTTATTATTGAAACTGTCAAACACAGTGTGTTTCCAGCTTCTCAGATGCAGTGGCTAAAGTTTTTTTAGATTAATAATTCTCAGTTGAGCAATCTTTAATTGATTTTTTTAATCAAAAAGAAAAAAAAATCAGTCTTTTTCTTAATGAATCTCCATGCAACGCAGTGCGTTTTCCTATCTTGCTACTACGGAAACATTTACATTGAAGTCGTGACCATGTGCAAACATCAGCCAAACCATCCTGTTAACTTTCGAGCACTGGATCCCCAAATTAAATTTTTAACGTCCTCTAGGCGGACAGAAACGTAGAAATTGAATATTGTTGGCTTTTGTTGGAATAGTTGCACGAGTTGGTTTCTGACATAAACTTCAGAACCGCCATGGAGAGCACTAATTCCTACAAGTTACAGTTGGGCCAAAAAGTATTTAGTCAGCCCCTGATTGTGCAAGTTCTCCTACTTAGGAAGATGAGAGAGGTCTGTAATTTTCAACATAGGTACACTGCAACTATGAGAGACAAAATGAGGAAAAAAAAAAATCCAGAAAATCATATTGTAGGATTTTTAAAGAATTTATTTATAAGTTATGGTGGAAAATAAGTATTTGGTCACCCACAAACAAGCAAGATTTCTGGCTCTGACAGACCTGTAACAACTTCTTTAAGAAACTTTTCTGTCCTCCACCTGTTACCTGTATTAATGGCACCTGTTGGAACTCGTTATCTGTATAAAAGACACCTATCCACAGCCTCAAACAGTCAGACACCAAACTCAGCCATGGCCAAGACCAAAGAGCTGTCAAAGGACACCAGGAAGAAAATTGTAGATGTGCACCAGGCTGGGAAGAGTGAGTCTACAATAGTCAAGCAGGTTGGTGTGAATAAATCAACTGTGGGAGCAATTGTAAGAAAATGGAAGACATACAAGACCATTGATAATCTCCCTCGATCTGGGGCTCCACGCAAGATGTCATCCCATGGGGTCAAAATGATCATGAGAACAGTGAGCATAAATCTCAGAATGACACAGAGGGACCTGATGAATGATGAATGGTGACTTGCGGAGAGCTGAGACTAAAGTAACAAAGGCTACACATTACGCAGAGAGGGACTCAAATCCTGCAGTGCCAGGCCTGTCTCCGTGCTTAAGCCAGTATATGTCCAGGCCTGTCTGAAGTTTGCCAGAGAGCATATGGATGATCCAGAAGAGGATTGGGAGAATATCATGTAGACAGATGAAACCAAAATAGAAGATTTTGGTAAAAACTCAACTTGTCGTGTTTGGAGGAAGAAGAATGCTGAGTTATATTTCAAGAACACCATACCCACTGTGAAGCATGGGGGTGGAAGCATCATGCTTTGGGGCTGTTTTTCTGCAAAGGGGACAGGACGACTGATCCGTGTTAAGGGAAGAATGAACATGGCCATGTATTGTGAGATTTTAAGCCAAAACCTCCTTCCATCAGTGAGAACTTTGAAGATGCAATGTGGCTGGGTCTTCCAGCATGACAATGATCCCAAACACACCGCTCGGGCAATGAAGGAGTGGCTCCGTGAAAAGCATTTCAAGGTCCTGGAGTGGCCAAGCCAGTCTCCAGACCTCAGCCCCATAAACAACTTGAGGGAGTTGAATGTCCATGTTGCCCAGCAACAGCCCCAAAACATCACTGCTCTAGAGGAGATCTGCATGGAGGAATGGGCCAAAATATAGCCACAGTGTGTGCAAACCTGGTGAAGACTTACAGGAAATGTTGCCAACAAAGATTATGCTACAAAGTATTGAATTGAATTTTTGTTATTGACCAAATACTTATTTTCCACTGTAATTTACAAATACATTCTTTAAAAATCCTACAATGTGTTTTCCTGGATTTTTTTTTTCTCATTTTGTCTCTCACAGTTGAAATGTACATATGTTGAAAATTACAGACCTCTCTCATCTTTCTGAGTCGGAGAACTTGCACAATCAGGGACTGACTAAATACTTTTTGGCCCCACTGTAAGGCAGCTGGCTGATTGTTCTGAGAAAAAGGAAAGCATTGAGGAAGCACTCCAATGTCCATTGCTTGGAAAGGTAATTAGTGGCTCCGGCTATGAATAGGGGATAGACAAGTGTGCAAAAGAAATTCACATCGATGTATTCACCTCAAAGTGGAAATTAGTACTGCATTGAACCATTACAGTTCTATGTGTTGTTGAAGTACATAAGAAATTGTATGGAGCATCGTATCCTCCATCCTTCTAGACTTCTTATGTTCTTGACTTTTCCAGTCAAGTGATTTTGTGATTTTGTTGAGGTTATACTGCAGAAATTATCTAAATATTTCTGCACATTGATTTATGCAGTACTTTGTAAGATGTTCATAACATAATGACAAAACGTATTCAGTGCCTCTCATTTTGTGAAGATAGCCGTCTCAGTGATATCAGTATTTTCCATATTTACATGATAAGAGTGTTTAGCTCTTTTACACGAGTCAAATTTGGTGAAAAATGAGCCAGATATTGCATTAAGAACTCTTATCAGTTCATGACATGTTATTTTTCTGTGTGCTTTGGTTGTGAACCCAGCTCGAAAAACAGCCTCAAAGCCCACACACTGAAATTTGATTAAAGGTTATTTAAAGCATACTGTGTGTGTGTGTGTGTGTGTGTGTGTGTTGAGGCATTTTTCATTTTTAATATGATAAGAGATGATATCATACACACCATAAGACTCCCTCAGGAACAGGGCAATGCATCACCCCCCCAGTATTTATTTATTTTAAAATAGAATCCTGCCCCTTTTCAACTCTTCTGTGTTTTAGATATTTTAGATTTTGTCCAGTGCACTGTATTGATTTTTCTACTTAAATTACACCGTGACAGTTGGAGTACCTTAATATGCATTTGCAATAACATTGTGCTTGATCACCTCTAGCAGCATTTAAAATGAATTTTGGAAGATGAAGAACTAAATGCCTCAAAACAAAGAAATCACATTTGAGGTAGAAAATTATCGATTACCACTGAAAAGATAAAGCGTTTGATCTGAAGTTCATTTTCACTGCATAGCACTTTTTATGTAGTCCTCCGACAGATGCAAACCAGTGATCTTAAAGGATATGTCACATCAAAATCATACCAATTTCGATTTAAGCTGTTAATAACCATCCAGTGACACACTGGAATTATTTTGTGCACTTCTGTGACCGGTCTCAAAGTATACGGCATTCGCAACAAACAGCTATGAAGACTACTGAAAACAAAGTACTCGTGAGTACTTGTTCCAACATTATTTATGTAGTTTTGAGGAAACATCCCCATGCAAGCTTGAATGGAATGTAGCTGTTAACTTTAAGAATGGAGCCGCACATTAATTGCAGCGTTTACATACAGTGGGGGAAATAAGTATCTGATCCCCTGTCAATTTTGCAGGTTTTTTTCACCTACAAAGAATAGAAAAGTCTGTAATTTTTTATCATAGGTACACTTTAACTGTGAGAGACAGAATTTAAAAAAATCCAGAAAATCACATTGTATGATTTTTAAATAATTTTTAAATAACTAATTTGCATTTTATTGTATGAAATAAGTATTTGATCCCCTAGAAAAACAGACCTTAACATTTGGTACAGAAACATTTGTCTGCCATTACAGAGGTCAGATGCTTCCTGTAGTTCTTGACCAAGTTTTCACACACTGCAACAGGGATTTTGGTCCACTCCTCCATACAGAACTTCTCCAGATCTTTCAGGTTTGGCGTTTTAGCTCCCTCCAAAGATTTTCTATTTAGTTCAGGTCTGGAGACAGGCTTGGCCACTCCAGGATCTTGAAATGCTTCTTACGGAGCTCCTACTTAGTTGCCGTGGCTGTGTGTTTGGGGTCATTGTCATGCTGGAAGACCCAGCCACGACCCATCTTCAATGCTCTTACTGAGGGAAGGAGGTTGTTTGCCAATATCTCGCAATACATGACCCTATCCATCCTCCCTTTAATACAGTGCAGTCGTCCTGTCCCCTTTGCAGAAGAGCACCCCCAGAGTATGATGTTTCCACCCCCATGCTTCACGGTTGGGACGGTTTTCTTTGGGTTGTTCTCATCCTCTAAACACGGCAAGTGGAGTTCATTCCAAAAAGCTCTATTTTGGTCTCATCTGACCACATGAACTTCTACCATGCCTCCTCTGGATCATCCAGATGGTCACTGGTGAACTTCAAACGGGCCTGGACATGTGCTGGCTTGAGCAGGGGGACCTTGTTGCCCTGCAGGATTTTAAACCATGACGGCAGAGTGTGTTACTAATGTAATCTTTGTGACTGTGGTCCCAGCTCTCTTCAGGTCGTTGACCAAGTCCTCCTGTGTAGTTCTGAGCTTTCTCAGAATCATCCTTACCCCATGAAGTGAGATCTTGCATGGAATCCCAGACCGAGGGAGATTGACAGTCATCTTGTTTCTTCCACTTTCTAATAAATAACAGTTTTTGTCTTCTCACCAAGCTGCTTGCCTATTGTCCTGTAGTCCATCCCAGCCTTGTAGGTCTACAGTTTTGTTCCTTTCTATGGGGATATCCCGATGTGCATTTATATGACCTGATATTCAGGTTAGAAAAGGAGTAACCCAGGGGTCTTATTCAGGTTTTTAAAAACCGGAATATGAGCATATTCTGGTTTTTGCGGGTGTTACATGGCCGTGCACAACCAGGTTATTGCTAATTTTCCGGTTATGAAAGGGTTATAAAAGGGTTATTGGCTGCATGTAAACGTCACTGTAACATGTTTTCCTGTTAGTATTATAACATGTCTCATATATTAAAAAGAATCAGACATTTAGTGTCATTAAATCTGGAGATATAGAGAGCCAAAAGTATGGACAAATGTGCAAATATATCCCATACTAAGCTCTCCTTCTGTGTACAGAGCCTTATTATATCAAAGAATCTTGTGTGCAAATTTAAAGCATTTAATAGATAGATAGATAGATAGATAGATAGATAGATAGATAGATAGATAGATAGATTATTAATCCCGAGGGAAATTGTGTTCTCCGCTCCAGCACCTTTTCCACAGAGTCCAGACACAGTCCCACCACAAAGCCTGCTTTTTTAATGAGCCGGTTCAGCCTCAGAATGTCCTTCTTCCTCGCACTGCCCCCCAACACACAATGGCGTACAAAAGAACACTGGACACGATGGACTGATAGAATGTGTACAGTAACTCTCAGCAGACCCTGAATGAAGCCAGCCTCCTAGGAAAGTACATTCTACTCTGTCCTGTCTTGTAGACAGCATCCATATTAGCTGCCCAGCTCAGCCTGTTGTCCAACTGCAGCCCAAGGTACTTATAGGTGGAAACCACCTCCACCTCGAATCCATCGATTACGATGGGCTGCAGAGAGGGCGGCGCCCGCCTGAAATTAAGCACCACTTCCTTTGTTTTGGTGGTGTTGAGCAGAAGCTTGTTTTGCTGGCACCATCCCACAAAGTCCTTCACCACACTCCTATACTCACCCTCTTCACCCCCCAATGCATGCCACAATTGCAGTGTCATCTTGAACTTCTGCATGTGACATGTATCAGAGTTGTAGTGAAAGTCCGTAGTTTAGAGCATGAAGAGGAGGGGTGAAAGCACCATGCCCTGAGGTGCTCCAGTGCTGCAGGTCAATGTAGAGGACCTACACCCCCGCACTCATACAAACTGTGGCCGGTTGGTCAAATAATTCAAAATCCAGAGCACGAGGTGTGGGTCCACAGCCATGATGTTAAGTTTCTCCTGGAGAAGGCTGGGATGTATTGTATTAAAAGCACTGGAGAAGTCAAAGAAAAGCATCCTTAGAATGTATCCCCCTTCATCCAGGTATGTGAGGGCATGGTGCAGGAGGTAGAGGACAGTGTCTTCAACACCCACCCTCTCCTGGTAGGCGAACTGGAGAGGGTGGGTGCCTGCACTGCCTGCACTGCTTGCACTTGGGGTCGCACAAGCTGCAGAACCAGTTGCTCCAGTTCTTTCATCATGTGCGACGTGACCGCGACCAGCCTGTAGTCACTCAGCTCCCGAGGGCAAGAGTTCTTCAGAACTGAAATGAATGCAGGATGTTTTCCACAGTGAGGGGACGCTCCCCCGCCACAGACTCAGGTTGAAGACCTGCTGTAGAGGACTTCCCGCATGTTGTTTTCATCCAGCTTCCTCTCCAGCTTTTTACTGTATGCCTCTCTAGCCTCCTTCAGGCAGATTTTAACCTTATCTTGCACCTCCCTCAAATTTTTACAGTCTCTGCTCCTGAACACTTCCTTCTTCTTATTTAGGACTTGCTTCACCTCAGAGGTTATCCACGATTTATTGTTGGGAAAGCACAGGCACCACCACATCCACACAAGTTTCACAGGCACCACCACATCCACACAAAAGTTCAAATCGTCAGTTATACACCCAAGTACCCCCTCAAGGTCCTCACCATGTACATTCATAAACACACTCCAGTCAGTGGTGGCAAAGCAGTCTCTAAGTGCCTCCTCCGCTTCAGGGGAGCACTTTCTGACCTGCCTAGTAGTTACAGGTTGCCTTTTCACTCTGGGAATATATATGGGCTGCACTTGGATGAGGTTATGGTTGGATTTCCACAGAGGAGAGAGAGGGGACACTTTATATGCATCTGTGGCATTTACATATAGCAGATCTATGGTCCTATTTTTCCTTGTGGGACAGTTCACATATGGGTGGAAAGAAGGGACAGTAGTGTCCAAAGTGACGTGGTTAAAATCACACCGATATGATGAAAAATGCATCTGGATGCTGTGACTGTAGCGCCGTAGTGATGTTGGGAATGGACTCAAGCGCCGCCTCTGCCTCCGCCCTTGGAGGAATGTACACACAGAGTGCGATAACATGTGAGAACTCACGTGGTACGTAATATGGTCTGATGCTAACAGCTCCAGATCACGGCTGCATATCACACTTTTAACCGCCAGATGATTTGGATGGCACCATCGCTTGTTAGCATACAAGATGAGTCCCCCACCTTTGCTCTTTCCACTGGAATTGGGATCCTAGTCCACTCGCACGGTGGAAAAGCCGGGCAGGTCTACATTTGCGTCCGGTATGTAACTGGTTAGCCATGTCTGCGTGAATATCAACACACTGCTCTCTCTGTAGCTTCGCTGGATCCCCAATAATGCGGTAAGCTCATCCATCTTGGTCGATAGCGCATTGACATCCCCCATAACAACTGAGGGGATCGGAGGTTTGACAAGCCTCCGCCTGGTGATTCTAGCCTTCTCTTTAGCCTTGTGTTTACGTCTAGCTCGGCTTCCCCGATACTTCCGCCTTAGCTCCAGTGGATTCTAATGGAGTGTTCCTGTCTTCGCATAGCCTCTCAGTGCCTGTAACTCCTCTCTTGTGTAGACTAATCTATTAATGCTGACTTGCATTAATAGAATAGGAGAAAGAGTCCCAAAACAAGCACAAAAGTCCAAAATCACACTCAATCGAGCAAACAGACATGCAGCCCCGCTCGCGCAGGCACACACTTTTGGTGTCTTTCCTGAGTTTTTGGGGTCAAAGAAGTGTCATAGAAAACATCTATATTCCTCCACTTGTCTTGACACGTTGTATCAACATGCAGTTGTATCTGCTTGTATTTTTGCCAAAAATGAGAGGTGCAGAAGACTATTATTAAGAAAAGATTTTTACTGGGGTAAAGCTGGCTCATTATTCATCATAGTTATTGCTGGCTGTTTGGATCAACCTTGTGCCAAAATTGGCCCATTTGTCTCTGTCAGGGGTCGGCCCTTGACAGATGTGCCAATGTGGCGACCAAAGTGGGGGAAGAGGCATCTTATTTCTCCGTGATGCATCATGCTGGCAGTAACCAATTTAGCAGAATTGAGCTCCAAATCATCTTACTTGTCACTGCCTCTGACAATCTGTTTCCTTTCTCTAGATGAGGTAAAGATATTAAGGATGGAAATGAATTAGGGATTCCCACGCCCTGAGCTAATACTGCATCAATGTGTTTTTGCTGAAGGTGATTGTTGTGCTACATCAGAACGTCCAGCAAAGAGTATTGCGCACCAGTGGCACAAAAAAGAGAAAGACCATCCAGCCCACAGCTGTTTGTCTGCGTGAAAATTCCAGTTTCCTGCTTAAAACTGATGTAATACAGATTAATTTGTTGTTAAAAACAAATTTAATTCATTTTCAAGTGTCACATAGTGTTGTGGTGTCTTGTGGCAGGAATTGGTGGCTTCAGGTCCAACACTAATGCATGTGGACGTGCATGGCCTACTGGGACTGCAATATTGAGGAAGTGTGAGATTGCCAGCCCTCAGGTTTCCTCGCTAATGTGGTTATGCTGATGAGTTGGAATGAGCTGGCTCGCGGCTCAGCAGATTTTTAAACTCATAATCACGATGCCTCACACTGTAAAGAGTGCATACCCCCTACAGAGGTGAGACGGCAACTGTAGGGGTAAAGCCTTAATAGTGAGTCGATAGTATAGTGTTGAAGTATGGAGATACATCGTGTGAAAGGCCTATCGGTCATACTTTGCGGTTTAATATAAGTTTGAACAGAGACTTGTGATCCGCTGAGTAAAAACTGCATTGCTTTTAGATCACTGACACAACAAAGCTTGTTAGATCCGTTTATCTAGTGTTGCTATCTTTAGTTCACCGAATTACATAGCTAAGTATTGATTTCTGTCTGGATTCTAAATTATAAGGGCACTTTCTCTGTAAACACAAGGCCATTGTTGTCCCTGCTTTGCTTGCAGAACATGTGCAGCACAGAAGAGTAATGGTTGCTGAGGGTGTGAGCTGAGCCAACAAATGCAATAACTCAGAGAGGCTCAAGACTTTTCTGTACACTAATATTTTGTTGGCTGATGGTGCTTGTAAATGTGGTAATTCAGGATGTTTATTAGTGTAGTTTATCAAAAAAATACTGAACAACAAAAGAAACACAAGTATGTTTTAATATTGCTTGATGAGTGAAATTTCTGTCAGATTTTGTACAGGATATCACATACGTGTACAATAGTAAATAAAGGTCTGTTTGAGTTTTTCAAGTCGATAAACATAATTATTATATGGTATGGGATTTTGCCAACTTCTGATTGGCCCATTTGCCACTTTCTGAGCTGTACCACATGCCGAGTTGACCGCTGGTGGAACAGAGTAGGCCACGCGTATGAAACGAGTACACCTCGCATGCAGCGTAGCGCTAGCTAATCGAGCGACACCTTCTATCGATAACGACCAATCAGTTAACGCGATACAACGCCTACTTTGGCTGTCAGTTTCTTGACAAGATGGCAGAAGACAGGTTTGCGTCTGTTAGCGACGCTGACTTAAAACAAATTTTATGTTGTGGCTGGCGTGCCTGGCTGGCTTTTGTTTGTCCTCTGTTTCTGTCTTTTGGTTTTCCTTCCAGGTGGTGCGCATTTGGGACTGAGTGGCTGTGTGGCTGAGTTACAAGGACCTCACCCTGATCACCTGAGGCTGATCAGGTGCAGCTCGTTCAGGACTCACAGCTGTGGTGCATCTACACGGATTGGAACATGGTAGCATTTAAGTCTGGAGTACACAGTGTGTATTTGCCAGAGACTCGACCTTGTGACCAGACGGGTGAGATCGTCGTCTCAAGAGCCATCTCCCATCAGTGGATGCAGAGAACGTCCAGGTTTGATGCATGGTCTGTGAAAGAGGAGGGGGTGAGGTCTCACGCTCGTCAGCACACTTCCTGAGGTACGTTAGGTTTTGTGACTAACTTTTATACAGTCAGTAAATGTGGTGTCCCTCACACCTTATTATATTGAGCTGTATGTTGGTCGTTTAATAAGCTTCCACTGCAGTGGAGTTTTGTGAACAGGGTGTTCCATGCCTGCAGGGTGGGAAGCTGATTTGCAATTAAGCCAGGAAGTGTTTGCTGTTTGTACACCTTTGAGCGGTCTCTCTGTGTGTTGAGTGTGGACTCACATAATGATTTCTTCTTTCACAGACTCGGTTTGTCGCGGCCACCTGGGGGGTGTCGGCGGGGTCCTTGGGTCCTAACAGTTTCTGGCTCCGGACCGTTTGTGCTGCTAGGAGCGCACCGTGTCACCACCACGCCAGACCGCGCACTCTTTTATTGTGTTTTTTATCACATCACTGTTATGTATTAAATTCAGTTATCCTTTGTACCGTGCTCTGCTTATTCCACACTGGGTCCTTCAAACGCTGGTCGGTTCTCCGGGCTGCGTCCGACACATAACAGTAGTCTCTGGCCAAACATCACGGACCCAGCAGTAGCAGAGACGGTAACGCGCCGGGAAGATGGCAGCAGACGTTCAGAAGTTATCCGGATCAGTTGCGGATGCTCTCCGCCCGGATGGTGCGCGTTGGAGAACCCATTACTGAATACTGATTTGAGCGCTCATGCAGCCGTGTTCCTGTGTGTGCCTTATCCGTGGGCCGTGGTGGAGTGTGACTGGCGACGGCTTCGCGTCACACTTCGACCGGATAAGAGGTTTAAACTGGAGCTGCAGGAGTGTGTCTGTAATGGGTGAACGCGCACGGCGGAGCTCTGTGGCACGGGTCGCGGTGCTTCCTGTGTTTCAGTTGTAGCCCCGTTTCCCCGGGTAATGATAGCTACTGCGTCTGTTGTGTCAGCTCCGGTGTTATTTAGTTGGTCTGCAAGTTCTTCTGGTCCCACGGTGCACATGAGGCCTCTTCACTCGCCTAATGTGGAAATTCCAGTGCTGTGATGGTTGTGTGTGTGTGAGACTCCAGACGATCTGGAGTGTTATCTTATTCAAACTGACAGTGTGAATGGTGTTCAAAATGTTTTTGAATTCCCAAGTGTTTATTGAATTAATTACGAAGAAGAAAAAGGGCCATACATACAACAAAATTTGTCCTCCATATTTAACTCATCCTAGTTATGGCTGGACACAATCCAACCACTGAGCCACCTCGCTGTGCAAATTACTCCAACCTCCTTTACCACTTTTCTGTGTGGACATGTAATAAGATCCTTCATAGTGCTGTTGACACTGTGCTTTATATCTACCGGCCACGATTTATTGTCACTGATATGACTACATATGGACTCATGCACAGAGAGTTTTTTTCTCTCTCTTTTGCGCAAGTACTTATGTGCCATTTCTGGGAGGACTGCCATGCAGTATGCACCATGGATACTTTTTCTCAGAAGGACAAAATGAAAATAAGGTGATTGCTATTCTGTCAACATTGCCATGGTAGCACAGGCTCGGCTGTTTATCCCAAGGTTAATGGGATGACGTCTGGAACTGAAAGTGCCAGATTGAGAGAAACATGTCTGCAAATAACACAGAGCTGTGAGCCCAGAAAAGGTTGGCGTAACAGATTGGAACATTGAGCATCACTCATGCTACATCCAGCAATAATTACAAAACTACTGGGCGTAATTAAATTTCACAAACTCTAAATTTTTAATGTGATCAAAGCATGTTGGATCTGATGTAATCACACCTGGAGGGATTGAGATTACTGACTAAGCCACAGGGTTGCCAACTTTGGGACCTTGGCTGGAGCAAGACTCTGCACACGCATAGCGTGCACCCACAATTTTTTGTTACCCTCACCCTAATTAAAAAAAGTCCTTGTTAATTAATAAAAATAATAATGGAAGGGAATCTCTGTTTGATCCATCTCCTCTCCATGTCCATGATACTTCCTTTTTCCAAAATATTTCAGCAAACTCATCTACAGACATGTGAGAGGCAAATAAAGCAAAATGCTTAAAATAGCAGGAGGTCAAGAGGGACCTAGTTGGGGGTCTGGGGGAGCAAAGCCCCCCAGAAGCTGAAGGATTTTAGCCATGCTAATGCTTCCCAAATCCATTTTCTGCAGTGAATTTGCAAGGAGAGTTAGGGAGGATGGAGGCAGCGGTTTATCCAACTCTTTACAAGCTGGACAAAATCTACTGTACCTTCATATGCCAGCAGCTTATGTTCTTGTGTGAGTCCAAAACTGGAGAGAAGAGGAACAGACCCGAGCCTAACACTGGTGAAATTATCACTAACTCATCGTCAACCGATTTTCTGGGTTCACGTCTCAGGGGCAACAGCTCCAGCAGCGGACCCCAGACTTCCCTTTCCCATGCCACATTGACCACCTCTGACTGGGGGAGCCTGAGGCATTCCCAGGCCAGTGTGGAATAAAAACCTTTGAAGCCCCCAAATCCCCTTCATTTTGTACAACTATGGTCATAACAGTCCCTAGTTGAACAAACATTTCACAGTTTCTATCTCTAATACATACAGTATTTTTTGATGGTGCAATCACATTCTAACACATGCATATTATTAATATCTTTAAACACCAGAGTGTTTCATTGTTCCATGCAAGTGCTATGTTAAAGATTGGCCAGTAGATGTCACCATATTTAATTGTATCAAATTCTTCAAACATTGAACCTTTTCAACATAATTGCTTCATATTGACTCAGTGGTTCAAAATGCTTCAGTTTCTCCGTCAGTAATAGGGATGGGTATTAATAAGATTTTACCAATATTGATGCCATTATCGATTCTGCTTATTGATCCGATTCCTTATCGATTCCCTTATCGATACCTCTTGTGAATTTTCTGTGTACTAAAAGTAGACTTTACAGGTTTTCTATGTCAACATTCAACATTTTAAATTGGTCACTGGATCCTTGATCTCTGGACATAAATAAAATAAATAAAATCTGTAGTTTTTGTCAAAAGCATTTCCTTTCAGACATTTTAGCATGAATGTCTGCATACCTCTGAGCTGAGCTCAGCTGGCTGCTGCACGCCAGCGCAGGACGTCTCGTTTTTTAAGGAAAAAAAATGTTTTGATCGATTGCAGTTTGTTTGTATTATAACGTTTAGAAAGAGGTGTCATTTGATTTAAATGGCGTTTTGCTTTGAATTTATTAATTCCGACTGGACTCATCATCACAATCATTCTAACTTGACTCGGCAGAGAGTCGCGCAGCATTTGGAGCTGTGTGAACAGAACGGAGGACGATTCTCATTTCTTTCTCGCAACAAGACAGGAGTCCCAGTTAGTGACTTTAATCCACACAAAATTGACTTACGATTGACATATTCAGGGATGAAAGTGGTAAAAAAACAAAAAAAAGCTGAAACCCAAAATTACCCCCCAACACAACCTGGACAAAAATGTTTGAATTCTAGTATGTCTGAAATGCAATCTGGGACTATTCCAGACAATAAACTGCAGTGAGTGCAGCATCCATTTTGGTGAGAAAAAAAAAAAACTTTCCTTATTCAAATTCATTCTAGTAGTATTCTGCTTTTACTAGGATTCTTGGCAGATTGTTCTGGAGGAAATCACTGACGAAATTAACAAATTGAAAATATGGTTTGCCCGAAACAAATTGTCATTAAACTTAAATAAAACAGGGATGAAGTGGAGGTGAAAGAGTCACTAGGTGTTCACAGGAAACACTTATTTCTGTATGTATTTATTTATTTTCATTGTTAGTTGGTTTTATCTTTTCTGTTTTTGTTTCATCAGGTTCTTTTAGTCTCTTTCTCTAAAATTGTATTATAGCATATTAGTTATTATGAGTTATTATTACTATTATTGCTGTTGTTGCTATTATTATTAATATATTAATAAAAATAAATGAAAAAAAATACAATTTGACTCTTATGATTATACAGAAAACAAATGCACAAACAACCTGCGGAGATGCGAACAGCTTAATGCTAACTTTAACAATGAAAACACCATAGACATGCTAATGCGTTAGAATCGGTACCGTTTTTAAATTATAAAATACATCTATCAACTTTCAGAAGATCATAACAGGTCGGTTTAACATAAAAAAGGTAAATATTACTCACAGACATATGCTTTTTCGGGTTTTAGCGGGGAAAATTAAGATAAAGCGAAATAAAACAACGAAACAACGAAGCACCAGATCGAAGCACTACTTCGATCTTCGAATCACTGCTTCGACTGGTTCAAGGTTCAAAGCAAAGGTTCAAAGAAAAGTTGATTACAGACCCACTGCAGGGTCTGTAATCAATGTAGAGAAATTAACATTTTCCTGACAAACACCCCCCAAAAACAATGGCCACTCTGAAGGACTGATAAGGGAATCGTTAAGCAAAAAGGTTATTGATGTTGGTGGATTGAATCATTTCTTAATGATACCCGAGAAAGGAACCGGTTCTCCATACCTAACCCTAGTCAGTAATAATTATCAATAAGATGCATCAGCAACCACACGTTTTCAGCGCATGTGCCCAGATAGACTTACAGTCATGAATACTTGCTAACCAGGACATTAAATAACATATAATATGTCCTTTTAAATTACCCAATTTGCAACAAGTTGAAGTCTGTAGCCTACTGTCTCAAATAAACAATTAGACTGATTAGGCTACGTCTGTGGTGACAACCCAATTTTATTAGACAATAGATTATTCAGTTTGTTAGTGTTGTGTGTTGGGGGGTGTGGCTGGATGTTTTGGTGTTCTTTTCTTTTCTTTGCTCTTCAGGTGGCATGGAAACTGATTTGTCTGTGGAGAAGGTGCTGGCTGAAGAATCCTCACCCTCATCAACATCATGTGAAGCACCTGTGACTGGTGCTCACATACAACCTTAAAGACTTTCAGCTGAAGCAGATAATTGGATGGCGTTCTGCTTTTAAGGCATGTGTGATTCAAGCAGAACTGCCGGGAACTCGACCTTGTGATGTCCGTTTGTGAGACGCTGAGGACCGCGCCTGGGTTTGACACACACAAATCTAGCACGAGTAAATGTTTTGTTTTCTTTAAATAGGGGTTATAATTGTTTGGGGAGTCAGAGGCGTATCTGGTGGAGTGACTGTTAGGCGGTTAGAAGTCTGCCTGGGCTCACGTCATTGTTAATTTTTATGTGTTTTTAGGTATTTTCTGTTTGGGTTGTTGGGTCGTTTTATTTTGTTGTTTTTTATTTCTCTACATCCCTAACCCCAACCTCACTTGCCCCAAGACCGTTTGTCTTGTGGGTTGTGGGGTGGTGCAGGTTGGTCACGCTGAGCATTCTCAGAAGACCTCTGCACCTGCGGGGGGGGTGTTAGAGGCGTTTTTCTTGGTTTGGTTAGGGCCCGGTTCCACTCCAGCCTCGGTGAGCCTTTGTACCGTTCGTCATTGGTGTTGCCGGGGTGTGGTGCAGCGGAGACTTACCTCAGTCAGAGGGGTGGGCCGATCTGTTGCCGTTCGCCATTTCGGTAGTTCCACCCCTCCCGAGAGGCTGGGGTATGGTCGAGTTGGGGCACCGGACGTATTTCCGGTTCTCCGCTGCGCCTTGGGGTTGGAGCTGGGTTAGTTTTTTCCTGTTCCCTTCTCCGGCTTGATATTTTGAGCCGTTCGCCAAAATTGAGCCGCCGAAGGCTCTGGGAGGGACCTGGGGTCTTTCGAGGTGCCGGGGAGGGTAACAGGGTTTACAGTCGTTTTATATCCCCCCGGGGTTGTTTTTGGTAGTCCTCCGGGGGTTGATGTTTGATTTTGTTCTGTTTCCTTCCGGGTTCTACCTCCAGGGTTGATGGGACGGTCCTCTGGGGGGGAATTGGCTTGGGTCCAACTGGCCAAGTGTGACCGGGTCTGGGGTTCCGGGGTTGTGGGGAGGGTACCTCCTGGGGTTGATGGTACGGTCCCCTGGGGGGCGCCGTTTTGCTCCATGTATACCTGGGGACCTGTGTGGGATCATGGTTCTGGCTGTTCCTCCTGGAACTGGCGATGAAGGCCTTCTGGGGGGGTTGGACTCTGTAGGTCATTCTGGGGGGGTTGTTTGTTATTTTTCTTTTATGCATTTCTGTTTGTATTGTGTTTGTGGGGCTGTGTTGGGTTTTGGCGTTTGGGAGTTTTTCTTTTCTTCCTGGGGTTTGATGGGACGGTCCCCTGGGGAGGTTTTGGGTGGGTTTTATGTTTTTTTCTGTGTGTTGGAGTGTATTGGGGTATGTTTTGGGGCTTTTGTTGATTCCAGCCGGCCTTCCAGCTGCGGTGCCTGTCCTGCTGTCTGTGGTGGACCTTGGGAGCGTGGTGCTGTCGGCTTCCTGGCGTGGACCCCGGAGGGGGGTGCTGTTCTCGGGCCTGGTCTGTTCGGTCGCCGGGAGGCTTCCCGTTGATGGGGGGGGTACTGTTGTGTGTTGGGGGGTGTGGCTGGATGTTTTGGTGTTCTTTTCTTTTCTTTGCTCTTCAGGTGGCATGGAAACTGATTTGTCTGTGGAGAAGGTGCTGGCTGAAGAATCCTCACCCTCATCAACATCATGTGAAGCACCTGTGACTGGTGCTCACATGCAACCTTAAAGACTTTCAGCTGAAGCAGATAATTGGATGGCGTTCTGCTTTTAAGGCATGTGTGATTCAAGCAGAACTGCCGGGAACTCGACCTTGTGATGTCCGTTTGTGAGACGCTGAGGACCGCGCCTGGGTTTGACACATCGAGCCCGTGAAGCAAGGAAGGGTGAGGACACTTGCTGTCAGCACACATTAAAGGTGATTAAGTGTTCGACTAATTGTTGATAGTAACTTGGTGTTTTGTTACGCAGTATACTGGAATTGTGATGAGAATTGTGCAGTTTGCATAAAGTTAAAAAGTACAGACCTGAATGTGTTGCTGATAGCGTGTGTCTTTTGGAAGATATTGTTGTAACTGCTGACTTACCTCACCTCTTCTTTGCTTCACAGAGAGTCAGTTTGTCGTGTCCACCTGGGGGGTGTTTGTCTGGTGGTAGTGGGTCCAGGAACGCCGGGCTTCTATCCTTTTGGGCGCTTAAGAGCGTGCCAACAGTCACTCCACCAGAAGGACGTTGTTTTAGTTTTGTACACATTATTATGCACAGGTGAAAAATAAATTGTTTCTGTTGTTGGAACCGCTTTCTGGTTATTTTTAGCGCTGGGTTCTGTCTGACGCAGGTCCGCTCCTCAACCCGCGTCGACACATAACAGTTAGGCTATGTATTAGCTTACCTTGTCATCCAAAACCTTCTATCAAACATCAGTGGCTGACTCGATTAGAACCATAAGCTCCGAAGCTATGTTCGAACCCTCTCTAAACTCTTCACAAACAGCTGACATATCAGGTGCAAGGTTTTCAGCAAATCAACATTCACAGAATACTGAAGTGAGATACTTGTCAATGTCAAGTTGAAACAAGGATGACCTTTCAGCACCCGGTGTGTTACTGTAACCTGAGTTTGTGAGAACTGTGTCTGTAAAGGAATTACAAATGACACTAGTGTTTTGTTTTGTTGTTTTTGTGTTGCTGTTGCTGTTTTTCTTGTAAAGTTTGTTTGTTTAATTAACTGTGATACAGGCGGCACAGGCTCAAAATATTGCCGAGGGCACTAAAGTGATCAGGCCCAGCTCTGCCTACCGGGCTGTGACTGATGGAACTGAGAGATGAGCCCAGAGTCCAGCACGGTGTTAGTGGGGTACCCAACAGCATTCCTCGAAGCAGCACGAAATCATCGACCAGGTCGAACCCTGGCCGCATGTTGTGATCGAGGCAGCCTTCACACCAGTGGCCAAAAGTAGGCGAATGCTAGAGGAATGGCCAATTGACCAACTCTCAGCTGTAGTCGGCTGGAGTCCAGGTGCCACCCACAACACAAATGGCGTGTGAGTGTGTCGTCACCCACCACACCATGATCCATCATTGTCAGGTGTGGCTGAGGTGGCTGGAGTGCGATCGCTGTCCAGCGCAGTGTGCATCTGGATGGCTGTCATGTTCATGCTGGAACAACTGTCCTCTATGGACTCGCAACTCACAGCTCACATATTGTGCCATGAACATCAGCTGTCCACACTCCACCCAATGCACATGTGTGGGCGGGCTCTCATACTCATGACATGCTGATAATTATGCACAGACAAGATCACAGGAGGACTGGCTAGCCACGTCTCAGTGCGCACGGCACGGTGTGAAATGTGCTATCAGCCAGCCAGCCAGGCTAGTGTCACTTCCACCACGTAAATTGTAGTCCACATAGCAAACAGAAAAGAATGGAAATTGAATAAAAACATATATACGATAAGGGGAAAAGCGTGAACTCATTCATGTGTGATCGCTTTGCTCATAGTGCCATGGACACAGTGGACGTGTCATCTGACCGCCAGCCAGCAACTCACTGTCAGCTGTTACTGGCAGAGTCCACACAACGTGTTACATTAAAACACAGAGAACAGAGAGAAGGACAACTAAATACATACTTCAATAACTACATACATATTTACATAACAAATACATAAATTAAATAATCACATAACAAAGAGAGAGGGTGAGACTTTTTTGTGTGAGCTGTGAGTTGGTCTGGACAGGTGGGTTTGTCGGCAGCTGCTCAGCGCTGGGGAACACATATCGTGTCATGACCACCATCACCTGTCAACACCCCACCGCGATACGCATGTGTCGCCGGGTTCTCCTCACATGGTAATAAATAAAAAACACATCGCCTTTGCAACACAGTCAGCAGCAAGCGTCGGTGCGCAGGTCATCAGCCAGGCTGCCCCATGTGAGGATATCCGTCTGATCATGTGAATGGACAGCTGCCAATCAAAATGCCACGTGAGTTAGGGTCCACATGACGCGGTGTCCTTTGCAGCACTGGAAAGCTGAACATGCAGAGCCAGTGATGTGTCCACGACATGTCAGTTCATTACATCCTTGTTTCCATCCATGACCATGGTTCATGTACAGAGGCACAGAAGGATGATACTTCTATCGTCCGCTGTTCATAACAGGAATTAAATAGTTTTTTTTTTGGTGTGTTTTTCTTTTTTAATGGTGAGAACAGAATCATGACCAGTAACATGATTGTCTTACAATTAAACAGTACATTCATTGTTCTTCTAATGTTCTGTACATATGTACAGCATCTAATTCTCTGCTGCTGTGTGTGTACGATGTGATATCACACCTCCCATGTGCTCGCACTGTGTTTGTGCGCGCCCACATGAGCGATTGTTCGTGCCTATCTGACCATGTGTCCCTCCTGATGGCAGGTCGAATTTTTTGTGGTTTGCCAATTCGTTTTATTTTATTTTTTACCCTTTTTTGGCCGGTTTATGCTTCTTTCGCCCAACTTTGTGTTATGTGTGAAGGGGCCGTAAAAAAAAGTCCAAGACATATTCAGTTACTTGGAAATGTTCATGTATCCATCCCCTGACTTCTCTGAAGAAAACTGGCAATAAAACTGATTATTATTTACAGGTATTATACCAAAGCGTAGCATTACTTATGCAACCCATCATCTTGGCTTTAATAGTTTTAATTAATTTATATCAAGTTTTAGAGATTTGCTTTCAGTTTGAGTTTAAGGAAGATAATTTTAGAATTTTTTCTTTTTTTGTATTTCTTGTGGGGCAGCACGGTGGCTTAGTGGTTAGCACTGTTGCCTCACAGCAAGAAGGTCATGGGTTCAATTCCCACCTGTGGCCTTTCTGTGTGGAGTTTGCATGTTCTCCCCGTGTTTGCATGGGTTTCCTCTGGGTGTTCCGGTTTCCTTCCACATCCAGAGACATGCGGGTTAGGTGGATTGGAATTTTTAAATTGTCCGTAGGTGTGCGTGTGGGTGTGGCTGTGTTTGTTTGTCTGTTTGTGGCCCTGCGACAGACTGGCGTCCTGTCTTGGGTGTACCCCGCCTTGCGCTCTATGACTGCTGGGATATGCTCCAGCCCCCTGCCACCCTCAATTGGACTAAGCGGTTGAAGGTGTGTGTGTGTGTGTGTGTGTGTGTGTGTGTGTGTGTGTGTGTGTGTGTGTGTGTGTGTGTGTGTGTGTGTGTGTGTGTGTGTGTATTTCTTGTATTTGAAATGGCATAAACAAATTTAAATGTGTGAAATACCAAGTGTTTCAACACTTTTGGAGGGCACTGTATCATAACCTTACGATGAGTGCAAAATGAGTGTGATATTATTACTATTTTGTTTAAGAATGCTGAATTTTCACTGCTGCTGCACTTTGTGTGAAATCATAGTCATATCTTATAATATCATATCGATAGAGATATAATATTTGGCTTCAATATTGAGATACAATAATTTGGCCATATTGTGCAGCCATACTGTCATCTATATGAAAATTTTGAATATGAATTTACATCTACATTAAAAAAAAGTGGCAGGGAGTTAAGAGGGCTGTAGTTAGGGGGGATGGGTTGCGAAGTCCTGCAGAAGTTGATAGTTTTTAGCCATGCTAATACTCCCCAGAAGCATTTACTGAAAATAAAGTCTGAAGGACCTAAATGACATGGTGAAATGCTAAAGAGCTTCGCTCGATCATGTCCGTGACATATACATATTATGACAATCGACCGTATTTTAGAACACATGCTTTTTGTCCATTTTGCTGTTACATTGTGGTAAGGCTGCATTCAGAAAGTCTTAACTACTGGGATTATGGCCATTCTGAGAGATGGCAATGACACAGATTAATCAGCTGCTCTGCAACCCTCACTTATCTGATTGGAGCTCTGCTCCCGCCTTTCTCTTCTTGAAGGCCAAAATTATCTCTCTACCAGTAAATGGGATGTAATGTGTGTTTGAATGGGAAATGAATACACAATTACACATTCACCAGTTTATCAATTTTATTTCTTTATTCATTCATTTCTATATTTAATATTTTTTAAACCATACTGACATTCCTTACATTTTCTCACATGTCTCTTTCTCTCTCTCTCTCTCTCTCTCTCTCTCTCTCTCTCTCAAAACAAGAATTGGGTGCACAAGTTTGAATTTATTTTGGATCTTCTCAAATACACACAGGGTCAAAATTACACAGCTTCAAATATATATATGTGCACTCCCACGAATATTTGGCTAAATGTACCTTTGCAAGCTGCATCTCAACCAGATGTTTTTGGTAGCAGTCAACAGGCTTCTGGTATAATTCTGGCTGAATATTTGACTCCTCCTCTGAGCAGAATTGGTAGAGTTAATTTAAATTGGTTGGGTATCTGGCGCAAACCTGGCTTTTTAGGGTTTATCTAATCCAGAACCAGTTTTGACGCGTGTTTGGGTTCACTGTCCACTTGGAACACCCAATTATGGCCACGTTTCGGGTTCAGGTTACTTTATAGATACCCGTAGGTAGATTTGTATTACAGTTTCAAGATTCAACCCTCTAGCTGTTGATTTGAGGTCATGTTGAGGAATTTTGAAGTAGTCCTTCATAATTATTCCATCCACATCCATGTACCACTGGCAGCAAAGCAGCCTCAGAGCATGATGGCACTGCCACCATGCTTGACAGCTGCTACAGTATTCTTAGGTTTGAAAGCCAGGCCTTTACTTCTCCCAACACAGCTCTTGTCATTGTGGCCAAGTAGCTCAATCTTTGTCTCATCTGACCATAAAACCATGTCTGTGTTGTGCAGCTGCAGTTTTGAGTGCTTGAAGGTTTTTAAGGTGCACTGACACGAGCATGCCTTTGTTTCACGACACATCACGACCTGTGTCATGCTGGAGAGTAAACTTGTCTTTAACAGGTTCAGACAGGACACCAGAGGGGTGCCGGTGCGTGCTGTTGCACACAGAGAATTTTGAAATGTTCAGAAAATTCTTTCATGCACAAATGTCGTGCTATGTGGCGTGATCTAATCTCCAACACGACGTGCAGCTCATAAAGTGGAGTAAAGAAAAAGTGAACAGAGCGAGTGGTGGTGTCAGCGGATCGCATCAGAGTGCAGCTCATCTGAAAGGTTATAACAAGAAGTTCAATCTGTTATAAACATACTTTAACAGCTGCACACAAGAAGGAAAGAACACACAACTGTTTTATCAAGCTGTTACAAAACAAGACAAATAATTACTTTTTAGACAGCTCAAAACGTTTTCTGCAGCTTCTTAGGCGAACAGCTCCAGCTGCAGCCTCCTCTGTAAGTCGGGATGTGATTAGAGCCGTTTTCAACAGCCAATTTGCAGAAAAAAATGATTAATCCGCCACCAAATAATTATTTTATATATGCCAACGTCCTGCGCAGAGCGCAGGCAGCCGGTAGAACAAAGAACGGCGTCCAGCTGTGAATGCAGTGGGTGGGTTCATCACGACGACGTGCCTGCTATTGCATAAGTCTCAGGCATGCGTGTCATCGTGTCAGTGCACCTTTACCCTCTCAGTCCAGTGTGATGATGATTGGCTGAGGAGCTCAATCACTTTTATGCCCATTTTGAAACAAAAGGGCTTAACATCGGAGCTATTCCTCAAACCTCTGCTGACACAAACTATCCACTCACTCACTGTGTCGGCAGAGGAGGTGAGTCACATCTTTAAAGGGGCATTTACACGAGCATGCCTTTGTTTCATGACACATCACGACCTGTGTTGTGCTGGAGAGTAAACTCATCTTTAACGGGTGCAGACAGGACGCCAGAGGGGCGCTGGTGTGTGCTATTACACACAGAGAATTTTGAAATGTTCAAAAAATCTTTCACGCACAAATGTCATAGTATGTGGCGTGATCTAATCTCCAGTACGACGTGCAGCTTGTCAAGTGGAGTAAAGAAGAAGTGAACAGTACGAGTGGTGACGTCAGTGGATTGCATCAGAGCGCAGCTCGTCTGAAGGAATATAACAAGTTAAATCTGTTATAAACATACTTTAATAGCTGCAGACAAGAAGGAAAGAACACGCAACTGTTATCAAGCCATGACAATGTAAACAAGTCAAATAATTACCATTTTAGATGGCTCAAAATGCTTTCTGGAGCTTGTTAGTCGCACACGTGCGAATTGGCTCCAGTTGCAGCCTTCTCTGTGATTCAGGAAGTGATTAAAGCCATTTTCAATGGCCAATTTGCAGAAAAAAATGATTAATCCACCACAAAATAATTATTTGATATACACAGCATCCAGCGCAGAGCGCATGGCAGCCGGTAGAACAAAGAACGGCATTCAGCTGTGAACGGGTGGGATCGTCACGACACAGTTGGTGCTGTTGCATGAAGCAAAGGCATGCAAAGGCATTCTCTGAATCTTCTGATTATATTATGGACTGTAGATGATGGAATCCCTAAATTCCTTGCAATTGAACGTTGAGAAACATTGTTCTTAAATTGTTGGAGTATTTTTTGATGCAGTTGTTCACAAAGTGGTGATCCTCACCCCATCTTTGCTTGTAAACGGCTGAGCCTTTTGGGGATGCCCAACGACGACACTCACAATTAGTATCCTCAGGTCTCAAATGCTTATTGAGTGTTGTTCAAAGGAAAGGTGCTGTAACAGTGGTAAACATACTACTGTCCCAGGTTTTTTGAAACATGTTGCAGGCATCCATTTCAAAATTTAAATTTTCAATTTCAATTTATTTTTATTTATATAGTGACAAATCAAATCAAATCAATTTTATTTATATAGTGCCAAATCACAACAAACAGTTCCCCCAAGGCGCTTTATATTGTAAGGCAAAAGCCATACAATAATTACAGAAAAAGCGCAACGGTCAAACGACCCCCTATGAGCAAGCACTTGGCGCTTCACAACAGAGTTGCCTCAAGGCGCTTTACACAAGTAAGGTATAACCTTATTAACCCCCAGAGCAACATTGGTAAGGAAAAACTTCCTCTGAGGAAGAAACCTCAAGCAGACCAGGCTCAAAGGGGTGACCCTCTGCTTGGGCCATGCTACAGTCATAAATTACAGAACAATTCGCAGAAACAATTCACAAAACGAATATACAAATAATGCTGTTGGTGCACAGGACAGGAGGGTCTCCAGCACAAATACAACTCCCATCTCTCGATGGAGCGAGAAAAAAACAGAATCAGGCATCAGAAAGACAAGAAATACAGTATATTTTGCCAGCATTAAACAATAAGAAAAACAGGATCAGAAAGACAAGAAATATAGCATATTTTGCCAGCATTAAACAACAAGAAAAACAGGAAATACTAAGGTGATTGCCGGCCACCAGCCCTAAGCTTTACTAAAAGACCCAGAATTTAGGTAAAGCTGAGGCTGCGGCATGCTCTGTTTCCTAATAAAATGAATTAAAAGAGTAAAAAGTGTAACCAGTATGCTATATACCAGTATGCTAGCAATACGAAAGGGAAAATAAGTGCATCTTAAGTCTGGACTTGAAAGTCTCCACAGAATCTGACTGGTTTATTGACGCAGGGAGATCATTCCACAGAACAGGCGCATGATAAGAGAAAGCTATATGACCTGCAGATGTCTTATTCACCCTAGGGACACAAAGTAGTCCTGCACCCTGAGAATGCAAATCCCGGGCCGGTACGTAAGGTTTAATTAGGTCAGCAAGGTAGGGAGGTGCCATTCCATGAATAATTTTATAGACTAGTAGCAGAACCTTAAAATCTGATCTCACTGGGACAGGAAGCCAGTGAAGGGATGCCAAAATGGGTGTAATGTGGTCAAACTTTCTGCTTCGTGTCAAAAGTCTGGCAGCAGCATTTTGAACCAATTGGAGAGCCCTAATGCTGGACTGCGGTAAACCAGAAAATTGAACATTGCAGTAGTCCAATCTAGAAGAGATAAACACATGGATCAGGGTCTCAGCATCAGCCATAGACAGGATGGGACAAATCTTTGCTATATTTTGGAGGTGGAAGAAAGCAGCCCTCGTAATATTTCTAATGTGGTGGTCAAAGGACGATGTATGATCAAAAATTACCCCAAGGTTCCTCACTTTGTCAGTGTGATGTATGACACACGAGCCTAGGCTAAGCGTTAGCTGGTCAAATTGATGCCGATGTCTCACTGGACCAAGAACCATCATTTCTTAAAAGTAGGAAGTTTCTAGACATCCAACTTCTCACTGCTGCAAGGCAATCTTCTAAGGATTTTATGTGAACGAGATTACCAGCAGTTATCGGCATGTATAACGGAGTATCATCAGCATAGCAGTGAAAGGTAATCCCAAACCACCGCAATATGTGCCCAAGGGGTGCTATATAAAGGGAGAAAAGCAGGGGGCCTAAGATGGAAAGTGAGCAAATATTTGCAAAACAAAACAAAAACAATAAGGTTTATCAGTTTGAATATTAAATATCTTGTCTTTGTGGAGTATTCAATTGAATATAGGTTGAAGAGGATTTGCAAATCATTGTATTCTGTTTTTATTTACATTTCACACAACATCCCAACTTCACTGGAATTGTTGTAAGCTGGCAAAGAGAAAGTACCAGTTGTAGTCAGTCATGATCATTAATGAGGAGTTAATAGGCCTTAACCTTGTCACGGTAAAATACTATGTAGAACCTTCAGCACTACTTATTAAAATATTTAAGTGAATGTATGTATACGTTTGAGCCTTTGTGGAGAACAGAAGATCCAAAATAAATTCAACCCTGTGCACTCAATTCCTGTTTTTTAAAGTCATTTGTGATGCATGCTGTACGATCATTCCACCCTGGTAAAAGAACAGTTCAAGGACATCAACAGCCCAAAATTACTATGACATTCATGTCCATGATGGATGTATGTGAACTTCTGGCTACAACTGCATTTATCAGTGCTTCACTCAGGAGCAAATGTGAGGAAAAGAAAGTTGTGCTGAAATTTCCCACTAGAGAGCCTGAATATGTTTTTCATTGTTGCTCATCCACATATCCTACTTTTCTTCTTTCTGGGAAATTGTGAACCTTCAAAGCAACTTGATGCATTGTGTTTCAGACAACGCTGCCAAAGAGAATCGAGATTGTTTTTTTGTTTTGTTTTTTTTTTTTGCTCAAAGCACAAAAAGGATCAAATCAAGTCATATCTAATTTGAAATGTTTATATCATTACAGTTTCTTTATATCATATTTTCTAGGACAGTGCAACTCTAAAATTAAAGCTGCAACATTTTGTTTATTCTGGAGACATAAGATGTCAACAACATTACAGTTGCAGAGCTTAGTGTGGACTTTTAATACTCTAATATTAATTTAAATATCTTCACATGCCTGAAAAGCATGTCACACTGTTTCCCTTGATGCCTTTTAATGAATATTTCTCTTGGGGTGGACTCTCTCTCTCTCTTCTTTTTCCAACTCAGTATATTACACCAAAAATGAGCCAATTTGGAAAAGTTTTATGACAGTGAAAACACAAAAAATGTGAGTCCCTTCAGCCATTTCCTGTTAAGTAGGCAACAACCAAATCAGCATAACAAGTTGAACAGAAAGGCAGGAACATGCACATCTCATTGGAGTGCCCCTAATTACAGTAGTCACCCTTTTTATTCAATGTTTAATTAAAAAAAAATACTGATTGGATTTGGATTTTCTAAAAAAAAAAAAAAAAGAAAGAAAACAGTAATTCTTGTAGTGGAGCAGTTTTTAAAAAAAAATAACATCCATTCAATTTTTTATAAATCCTCACTGTGTCCTTATGATTGGAAAGCAGCTTTCTCTTGCCTAGTCTTAGTAGTAGTCCTAGTCTTAGTACTGCATTCATAATGGGCTTTTCTCTCAGGGTTTGACATATTGCAGTTCTACTGGTACAGATATATTGGATGGTATGAAGCCTTGACTGACAAATTTTAGGGCCCTTTCACACATAGTGCGAATGTGTACAACTCAGGGCCACTCAGGGTGAAATGTCTCGTATGAGCGAACCACGAAACATCGTGCCAATGGGCAGGCGTGCATGATCCCAGTGCGACAGTCGTGCATGCAATGGTGTCTTTCAAGCAGGAATGGGACGAGATGCACCACATCACGCCGCTGATGTGGAGGAAAATAAAATAAAAACAAGCTGTATAATTAGTGAATATCACTGGGTTGATATTAATAATACATAGAAGAGGACACAATACAGAACCTCGTGGTTAAATAACCCTGGTTAAATAAAGAGAAAACAATGCCACGGGATTCAAACCCACATGCTCTGATTACCAGACAGAAACTTTACCACTGCACTATAACCACTGTCTTGTAACAGGAGCATGAAATGGCTAAAATCAACAAGCAGGTAAACGTATTTTCTAAAAAAGTAGAAAAAGCACTGTGATAACTGACCAAACAGCATTTGGTACGGCGCATTTCTGCTGATACATGACTAAAAGTGGCATATTTGTCACAGTGTTGGCTTGTCCTGGCCCTGCGTTGCACTGCTCACAGCCCTCACGGCCCGACACGAGTGTCCTGTCAGACGTCCATAAGTCAGAGGGAGTTTTTCCTTGCTGCTGTTGTCTGTGTGCTTGTTCAGAGTCAAGATGTGCTTGTAGTGTTTTTAATGGAAGGGGTTTAACAAAATATCACATTAACCATTCAGGAATTACAGCCACTTTTGTCAACACTTCTTCCATTTTCAGAGGCCATAGTTAATTAGACAAACTAGATATGAGCACGACTAAACAACTAAGTATGTTTGTGCAACTCATCGTTTTCATAACCAGTCTTCTTGAGACAACATAACGGATGAAAACATGGACATTTCCAAGTCACTGAATCTGTCTTGTATATTATTTACATCAATCAATAAGATCAAATCAAATCAATTTTATTTATATAGCGCCAAATCACAACAAACAGTTGCCCCAAGGCGCTTTATATTGTAAGGCAAAGCCATACAATAATTACGGAAAAACCCCAACGGTCAAAATGACCCCCTGTGAGCAAGCACTTGGCGACAGTGGGAAGGAAAACTCCCTTTTAACAGGAAGAAACCTCCAGCAGAACCAGGCTCAGGGAGGGGCAGTCTTCTGCTGGGACTGGTTGGGGCTGAGGGAGAGAACCAGGAAAAAGACATGCTGTGGAGGGGAGCAGAGATCAATCACTAATGATTAAATGCAGAGTGGTGCATACAGAGCAAAAAGAGAAAGAAACACTCAGTGCATCATGGGAACCCCCCACCAGTCTAAGTCTATAGCAGCATAACTAAGGGATGGTTCAGGGTCACCTGATCCAGCCCTAACTATAAGCTTTAGCAAAAAGGAAAGTTTTAAGCCTAATCTTAAAAGTAGAGAGGGTGTCTGTCTCCCTGATCCGAATTGGGAGCTAAGATAAGATGGGACCTGATTATTCAAGACCTTATAAGTAAGAAGAAGAATTTTAAATTCTATTCTAGAATTAACAGGAAGCCAATGAAGAGAGGCCAATATGGGTGAAATATGTTCTCTCCTCCTAGTCCCTGTCAGTACTCTAGCTGCAGCATTTTGAATTAACTGAAGGGTTTTCAGGGAACTTTTAGGACAACCTGATAATAATGAATTACAATAGTCCAGCCTAGAGGAAATAAATGCATGAATTAGTTTTTCAGCATCACTCTGAGACAAGACCTTTCTAATTTTAGAGATATTGCGCAAATGCAAAAAAAGCAGTCCTACATATTTGTTTAATATGCACATTGAATGACATATCCTGATCAAAAATGACTCCAAATTTCTCACAGTATTACTAGAGGTCAGGGTAATGCGATCCAGAGTAAGGATCTGGTTAGACACCATGTTTCTAAGATTTGTGGGGCCAAGTACAATAACTTCAGTTTTATCTGAGTTTAAAAGCAGGAAATTAGAGGTCATCCATGTCTTTATGTCTGTAAGACAATCCTGCAGTTTAGCTAATTGATGTGTGTCCTCTGGCTTCATGGATAGATAAAGCTGGGTATCATCTGCGTAACAATGAAAATTTAAGCAATGCTGTCTAATAATACTGCCTAAGGGAAGCATGTATAAAGTGAATAAAATTGGTCCTAGCATAGAACCTTGTGGAACTCCATAATTAACCTTAGTCTGTGAAGAAGATTCCCCATTTACATGAACAAATTGTAATCTATTAGATAAATATGATTCAAACCACCGCAGCGCAGTGCCTTTAATACCTATGGCATGCTCTAATCTCTGTAATAAAATTTTATGGTCAACAGTATCAAAAGCAGCACTGAGGTCTAACAGAACAAGCACAGAGATGAGTCCACTGTCTGAGGCCATAAGAAGATCATTTGTAACCTTCACTAATGCTGTTTCTGTACTATGATGGATTCTAAACCCTGACTGAAACTCTTCAAATAGACCATTCCTCTGCAGATGATCAGTTAGCTGTTTTACAACTACCCTTTCAAGAATTTTTGAGAGAAAAGGAAGGTTGGAGATTGGCCTATAATTAGCTAAGATAGCTGGGTCAAGTGATGGCTTTTTAAGTAATGGTTTAATTATTGCCACCTTAAAAGCCTGTGGTACATAGCCAACTAATAAAGATAGATTGATCATATTTAAGATCGAAGCATTAATTAATGGTAGGGCTTCCTTGAGCAGCCTGGTAGGAATGGGGTCTAATAGACATGTTGATGGTTTGGAGGAAGTAACTAATGAAAATAACTCAGAACAATTGGAGAGAAAGAGTCTAACCAAATACCAGCATCACTGAAAGCAGCCAAAGAGAACGATATGTCTTTGGGATGGTTATGAGTAATTTTTTCTCTAATAGTTAAAATTTTATTAGCAAAGAAAGTCATGAAGTCATTACTAGTTAAAGTTAAAGGAATACTCTGCTCAATAGAGCTCTGACTCTTTGTCAGCCTGGCTACAGTGCTGAAAAGAAACCTGGGGTTGTTCTTATTTTCTTCAGTTAGTGATGAGTAGTAAGATGTCCTAGCTTTACGTAGGGCTTTTTTATAGAGCAACAGACTCTTTTTCAGGCTAAGTGAAGATCTTCTAAATTAGTGAGACACCATTTCCTCTCCAACTTACGGGTTATCTGCTTTAAACTGCGAGTTTGTGAGTTATACCACGGAGTCAGGCACTTCTGATTTAAGGCTCTCTTTTTCAGATGCGCTACAGCATCCAAAGTTGTCCTCAATGAGGATATAAAACTGTTGACGAGATAATCTATCTCACTCACAGAGTTTAGGTAGCTACTCTGCCCTGTGTTGGTATATGGCATTGGAGAACATAAAGAAGGAATCATATCCTTAAACCTAGTTACAGCGCTTTCTGAAAGACTTCTACTGTAATGAAACCTATTCCCCACTGCTGGGTAGTCCATCAGAGTAAATGTAAATGTTATTAAGAAATGATCAGACAGAAGGGGGTTTTCAGGGAATACTGTTAAGTCTTCAATTTCCATACCATAAGTCAGAACAAGATCTAAGGTGTGATTAAAGTGGTGGGTGGACTCATTTACATTTTGAGCAAAGCCAATCGAGTCTAACAATAGAATAAATGCAGTGTTGAGGCTATCATTCTCAGCATCTGTGTGGATGTTAAAATCGCCCACTATAATTATCTTATCTGAGCTAAGCACTAAGTCAGACAAAAGGTCCGAAAATTCACAGAGAAACTCACAGTAATGACCAGGTGGACGATAGATAACAACAAATAAAACTGGTTTTTGGGACTTCCAATTTGGATGGACAAGACTAAGAGTCAAGCTTTCAAATGAATTAAAGCTCTGTCTGGGTTTTTGATTAATTAATAAGCTGGAGTGGAAGATTGCTGCTAATCCTCCACCTCGGCCTGTGCTACGAGCGTTCTGGCAGTTAGTGTGACTCGGGGGTGTTGACTCATTTAAACTAACATATTCATCCTGCTGTAACCAGGTTTCTGTAAGGCAGAATAAATCAATATGTTGATCAATTATTATATAATTTACTAACAGGGACTTAGAAGAGAGAGATCTAATGTTTAATAGACCACATTTAACTGTTTTAGTCTGTGGTGCAGTTGAAGGTGCTATATTATTTTTTCTTTTTGAATTTTTATGCTTAAATAGATTTTTGCTGGTTATTGGTGGTCTGGGAGCAGGCACCGTCTCTACGGGGATGGGGTAATGAGGGGATGGCAGGGGGAGAGAAGCTGCAGAGAGGTGTGTAAGACTACAACTCTGCTTCCTGGTCCCAACCCTGGATAGTCACGGTTTGGAGGATTTAAGAAAATTGGCCAGATTTCTAGAAATGAGAGCTGCTCCATGCAAAGTGGGATAGATGCCGTCTCTCCTAACAAGACCAGGTTTTCCCCAGAAGCTTTGCCAATTATCTATGAAGCCCACCTCATTTTTTGGACACCACTCAGACAGCCAGCAATTCAGGGAGAACATGTGGCTAAACATGTCACTCCCGGTCCGATTGGGGAGGGGCCCAGAGAAAACTACAGAGTCCGACATTGTTTTTGCAAAGTTACACACCGATTCAATATTAATTTTAGTGACCTCCAATTGGCATAACCGGGTGTCATTACTGCCGACGTGAATTACAGTCTTACCAAATTTACGCTTAGCCTTAGCCAGCAGTTTCAAATTTCCTTCAGTGTCACCTGCTCTGGCCCCCGGAAGACAATTGAGTCATCAGTAACCAGAGTTTGTTCCTCGGCGGGTGTGTCTCCGAGTGGGGAAAAACGGTTAGAGATGTGAACGGGTTGGCGGTGTACACGGGGCTTCTGTTTAGGACTACGCTTCCTCCTCACAGTCACCTAGTCGGCCTGCTTTCCCGGCTGCTCGGGATCTGCTGGAGGGAAACTAACGGTGGCTAAGCTACCTTGGTCCGCACTGACTACAGGGTCCTGGCTAGCTGTAGGATTTTCCAAGGTGCGGAGCCGAGTCTCCAGTTCGCCCAGCCTGGCCTCCAAAGCTATGAATAAGCTACACTTATTACAAGTACCATTACTGCTAAAGGAGGCCGAGGAATAACTAAACATTTCACACCCAGAACAGAAAAGTGCGGGAGAGACAGGAGAAGCCGCCATGCTAAACCGGCTAAGAGCTAGTAGCTGCGCTAAGCTAGCGGATTCCTAAAAACACACAAAGTGAATAATGTGTAAATAATTTAGAGGTGATTCAGCAGAGGGAGTGCTTTAGTTAAGGCACGTGAAGATTACACTGTGAAACAAATCGTTATCTAGTTAACTAGATCAATCTAACTGCACAGATTAAACAGCTAACAGATACAGCAAAACACCACTGTGCTCCGTAACAGGAAGTGATACAATACCGCAGTGAGAGCCAACCACCAGTAGAGGCCAGTAGAGAAAATAAGTAGAGAAATACTTAAGAAATACAAATGATACAGAACTGTACAATAAATCTGTGGAATAGGTTGTTCTCAAAAACTGTGCAAGAAAGAAATTGAGGGGAGCCACCCGGACACATGGACAACGCTGAAAGACTTATAGGTTTCTGTGGCTGTGGTTGAAAAATCTGTGCAGAGTAAAAGTTTTGTCTGTTGCATCAGCTGTTGCCCAGCTTCATGGTTAATGTGGCACAGAGAAGGATTTTTTTTTAAATGGAGGCATGAAATTTTAGTTGCAGTTTGACAGAAGTAACAGGAGTAGCCCTGAAATGATTAATCGAGTAACTCAAATAATTTGATTAAAAAATGTTTTAGGCAAATTCTTTGCCTCCAGACTTCATTTAATGCCAAGCTTGTATGTGGCGCTGTAACACTCCCACAAAAAAAACAAACAAAGAAGAAGACATGGAGCATTCGCATAACCAATGTAAGTGCTAATCAACGTAGCAGCTGATGCAACAACTTTACAAAAGCAGCACACTGAGTAAAATACAGCGTATTAAGAGAAAGAGGGTCAGCGCAAAAGCTCAGAATCTCATAATGATGTGAAAAAAATAATTAATTACATGGGAAACAGAGAGGGAACATCCTGAATTTAAAAATTTGTATGATGGCACAACATTGTGCCATTGCTTAGGAAGATCCCTGTCACTATTGATATTGTTTAAAAATGCAAAATACTTTTTATTCTATTAATCAATAGAGTACTCAATTTCAAAAATATTTGATAGCTGCAGCCCTACATGGGAGTCTAAAGCGTAGATTTTTCACTGACTCATGTTCAACTGCTTACTCCAATTAAAGGTCGCAGGGGGTATATATATATATATATATATATATATATATATATATATATATATATATATATATATATATATATATATATACACAGTGAGGAAAATAAGTATTTGAACACCCTGCAATTTTGCAAGTTCCCCCACTTAGAAATACTTATTTGCAGCATGTTACTGCTGCAAATAAGTATTTCAACACCTGCCAATCAGCAGAAATTCTGGCCCTCAAAGACCTGTTAGTCCGCCTCTAAAAAGTCCACCTCCACTCCACTTATTATTCCAAATTAGAAGCACCTATTTGAGGTTGTTAGCTGCATAAAGACACCTGTCCACCCCACACAATCAGTAAGACTCCAATTACTAACATGGGTAAGACTAAAGAGCTGTCCAAAGACACCAGAGACAAAATTGTAGACTTCCTTAAGGCTGGAAAGGGCTACGGGGCAATTGCCAAGCAGCTTGGTGAAAAAAGATCAACTGTTGGAGCAATTATTAGAAAATGGAAGAAACTAAACATGACTGTCAATCTCCCTCGGACTGGGGCTCCATGCAAGATCCTACCTCGTGGTGTAGCAGTGATCCTAAGCAAGGTGAGGAATCAGCCCAGAACTGCACGGGATGAGCTGGTCAATGACCTGAAGAGAGCTGGCACCACTGTTTCCAAGGTTACTGTGGGTAATACAGTAAGACGTCATGGGTTAAAATCATGCATGGCACGGAAAGTTCCCCTGCTTAAATCAGCACACGTCCAGGCCCGTCTTAAGTTTGCCCGTGACCATTTGGATGATCCAGAGGAGTCATGGGAGAAAGTTATGTGGTCAGATGAGACCAAAATAGAACTATTTGGTCTTAATTCCACTCGTCGTGTTTGGAGGAAGAAGAATGCTGAGTACCATCCCAAAAACACCATCCCTACTGTGAAGCATGGGGGTGGAAGCATCATGCTTTGGGGGTGTTTTTCTGCACATGGGACAGGACGACTGCACTGTATTAAGGAGAGGATGACCAGGGTCATGTATTGCAAAATTTTGGGGAACAACCTCCTTCCCTCAGTTAGAGCATTGAAGATGGGTCGTGGATGGGTCTTCCAACATGACAATGACCCGAAGCACACAGCCAGGATAACCAAGGAGTGGCACCGTAATAAGCATATCAAGGTTCTGGAGTGTCCGAGCCAGTCTCCAGACCTAAACCCAATAGAAAATCTTTGGAGGGAGCTCAAACTCCATGTTTGTCAGTGACAGCCCAGTAACCTGGCTGATCTAGTGAAGATCTGTGTGGAGGAATGGGCCAAAATCCCTGCTGCAGTGTGTACAGGAAACGTTTGACCTCTGTAACTGCAAACAAAGGTTACTGTACCAAATATTAACATTGATTTTCACAGGTGTTGAAATACTTATTTGCAGCAGTAACATACAAATAAATTATTAAAAAATCATACATTGTGATTTCTAGTTTTTTTTTTTTAGATTATGTCTCTCACAGTGGACATGCACCTAAGATGAAAATTTCAGATGCCTCCATGATTTCTGAGTGGGAGAACTTGCAAAATCGCAGGGTGTTCAAATACTTATTTTCCTTACTGTATATGTGTGTGTGTGTAAAGCCAAGTGGCCTCTGTGTACATGCATGTGTGTGTGTACATACAGTTGTGCTCAAAAGTTTATATACCCTGGCAGAATTTTTGTCTTCTTGGCCGTTTTTCAGAGAGTATTAATGATAATACAAAAACTCATGGTTAGTGGTTGGGTGAAGCCATTTATTATCAAACAACTGTGTTTTGTCTTTTTAGATCATAATAATGACAACAGAATCTACCCAATTGATCATGATGAAAAGTTTACATACCCCTTTAACATCATTGACAGCTTGGAGTCTTTTGTGGTAGTTGTGGACGAGGCTCTCTGATGGTGAAGCTGCCACTGACTATGTCTTGGACTTTATTTACATCAATTACAAAGAAATACAAACAGTATGGCACTCTATGGTAAATCTGTGTGCAGTAGACAGTTCTCAAAACTGAGTGACTGTGGAAGAAGGAGAAGAGTGAGGAAAGACAAGACACCCAGACGACCCAGAAGAAGTTATAGGCTTATGTGGCTGTGATTGGAGAAATAGTACACGGTGCAAGATTTGCATTTTGTATCATCGGTTACACAACATTATAATGAAGTGGTATAGAGGAGGATTTTTTAAAAAGAAGACCTGAAAGTTTAGCTACAAATTGCCAGAAAGTACATCTGAGATGCAAGCCTGGATTTGATCTGTTTTGGTGGAAGAACATCCTTCTCTGCTCTACTCCAATATGAAGCTACAAAGTTGGCTCGTAGCAAGCAATGCACATAAAATGTTGATATGGAACTTTTTCCTTAATGCCATCTGTTTTGTTTTTACCTGAAGCCATCAAATATGGCCATCTAGTATTGTGAAGGCTTTGTGTCCATTTATCTGTCTGTGCTCAGCACAAGTCCAGTCCTATTACTGCCAAAAACTTCAAATTCACAGGAAATATTTTTGGGACACAAACCTTGGACAACGTCAAAGAAGGCTAACCTTGACCTATTTTAAGAGGTATATTAAGAGGTTAAAATGTCACATTCTGTTTCAGTCTGTTCCGGGTTTTTTTTTTTTTTTTTTTTGAGTGACGGGTGTGACAGCCAACCAAGGTCGAGCTGCGCTGTGACGTCAGTGGCTGGTCTGTCTAAAATCACTTAATTTATGTGTTTATTTTCAAGATCGGCCCTACGTCACTTCGGCAAAGTGGCCAATCCGAAGGCGAGAATTTGTGCTTCCGTGACTGGCTGCTCAGTGAAAACACGCTCGGTCTGTATGCTGTTCTGTTTAAATCAGATGGTTTGGTTTTGTCTCTAACTTGCTTCTAATGGTCATCTCACAGCTATCATTGTCTGGAATGATGAGATTTATACACCAAGCTGACCTGAAATGAACCATTGTACATTAAATTGACTTTATTGACGAGTCTTATCCCTTTGAAAAGTGACCAAATTACATGTATTTGTATTGAGTTCGGTGATGTTTTCACCGAGAAAACCTGCCCCTCGAGGTTAAATGCCCGGATGACCGACCTTGAGAATATAACATATTTCTCATATATAAAAGCTAGTGAGAAATAAACACTTCAAAAACTGCAAATGCTGTTTTTGGAACCTATGGAACCTCTGAAGTGATTTAGAAGACATTTCGCCGACGTTAGTGTGATGACATCACAGGCTGGTTTAGCTAGCTGCAAAACTGTTCGTTTGTTAATATAACCTCTTTGTCATTTATTATGTAAAAGCTAGCGAGAAATAAACACCTCTAAAACTGAAAACGCTGTTTTTGGAACCTAATAACACCTCTGGAGGACATTAGCATGCACGCTAACCAGTGGTGGGCACAGTTCCGATAATCCGATAACTGATCATTATCGAAGATAATGTTTTCATTATCGGATTATCTTCTCAGATAACTTTAAAAACCATTATCAGACTAATTATCTTCTGATAAATTTTTGTCCGATAGTTTTGAGACCGTTAACGTGGTAAACAAAGCTGAATAGCGACAAACATTTATAAAATTTAACGTCAGTTGAGCACCAACCTGTGAAATGTTTCTTAGCAGATGTGTAGTTCTGTGTAGATGTGTACAGCTGCTTCTAAAAGAAACCGCTCTATCTTCTGCAGTCAAAGGAGAACTGGTCACCAAAAAAAAAAAAACAACAACTAATTTCTTTTAACCCCATACTGATACGCAGGCAATATCACCCAAGATACATTTTTAACTTATGGTTCAAATTTTAACCAAACTAATTTCGGACAAGTTTTTTTTAATTAATGTCACATCTGAAGTTTTATAAAGTGAAAATATCAGATATATGTTTTAGTTTTAAAGTAATGCACTAATTTTTAAGGTTTTAGTGTGGACATGCTGTGCCAAGTGCATTATGGGTAGGATAGGGTAATCTCAGTACGTTCACGACAGGAGAAATGCATTTCATACACTCTGATCAGGCTCCACAGACAACAGCATTAAACTCTAGTGCCTAAAACTCTCGTGAATATATTCTCTGGGTTAATAGATGTTATTGTGTTTGTGTTTATTAAATTCCATGCATCTTAAATGTAGCAGACACAGATTATCTGGAATTTTGTTTTGGCAAGTTTTCACGGTCTCTACTGCCATCTACTGGCCAGTAGTGTTCATGGCAGTATTTGCCCTGAAGCTGGGCAGACACTGTATGATTTTTTCAATCACTGTATTCGGTTCCAGCTCAAACTGTACGACAGAACCGTATGGTGTAAAAGTTCAGAGCGCCTGATTTATGTTCTCCCACACATTGTACATTCAAAAACCACATGCCGGACTCATGTTTCCAGAAGCAAAATGTAAACTGAAGCTTTTTTTTTCAAATTTAATTTACGTTTCTTATTTTTTGCAGAACCTCTCGATGGGAGACATCAAAGTTTAAAAAAAACATTACAAGACAGGTCTACGGTGTTTGCACAGGCACAGTGTGAGAGGTTGGACGCTTGTAGTGCTTCAGCAGCGGGATACCCTCACGACGGCCGACCAGAATATCAAACAGGTTTGATTTTCATCTGACCATACAATTGCCGATTGGGAGGTGGTCGTGAGATGTTAAACGCAGCTCGTTACTCCATGTATACTAAACGATGCAGGACGTGCGACTAACCTGAAACTCGTTGCGATCCAGAATGTGCTGCGAGGAACCAATCACCTGTGGACGTTGCTGATGAGGATGGTGTGGTTTCGAGGAGTACCAGGAGCTGGTGCTTGACAAATTCAGTGCAGAATCCTCCAACCAGACCACCATGAAAAACACTGGAAAGACAGGTCTGCATCACAGAATTTCTATTTTTGCATCATTAAAGTTATGAGCAAAGTAAAACATTTCAAAGGTGCATCATACTGTATGTTTCAGCTAATACCTGAATCTTAAAACTTTAATACTTAAATTGAACAAGATTGTTTGGTTTAGCCACACCCTTCTGACTGCTTTAATTTTCTGCTAATGGAGAGTTTTCAAAGCATGTTGTTACATTTCAGTAAATTGCACAACAGTCGTCTGCCACAATACCTCTAAAATCTATCAGAAAAATTCATTTATTATCCATGTAGGTGGGGATTCTCATGGTTGTACCTCTGCTCCATTTCAATTCTGCCTTGTTTGTTGTATGGCTGGGGGGCCTGGCTGCCTTTTTGTTTCTGTCTTTTGTTTTTCCTTCCAGGTGGCTTGCATTTGGGACTGAGTGGCTGTGTTGCTGAGTTTATCAGGACCTCACCCTGATCACCTGAGGCTGATCACCTGCGGCTCATCAGGACTCACAGCTGTGGTGCATCTGCATGGATTGGAACATGGTGGCATTTAAGACTGGAGTGCACAGTGTGTATTTGTGGTTATTACTCCTGGAGCTGGCGGGATGTCCTCTGGGGGGTGTTGGTCCCTACATGTCGTTGGGGGGGGGGGGGGTGTTAGCATTTTTATTTGTTAGCTTAAGTTTGGGTTGTTTTTCTTTTCTCCCCTTCCCGGGGTTTGATGGAATGGGCCTCTGGGGAGGGGGGGGGGTGTTTTGGTTGTTTGTATTTGTCTTTTTGGTTTTATGACTAACCAGACTGTGAACATGGTTGGACAAAGGCTGACCGCACAGGTTTAAAGAACTCCTGGCCACACCTGTGCTAAGTGACTGACGGAAACAAAGGCAAAGATGCAGCCAGAGGAGAAGACATCAACCGTTCTGTTTGATGATGAATGCGGATACGGTTTCCAGCCATGGTCCCTGGAGGGGGGTGTTTCTCCTGGGCCAGGTTTGTGTGGTCGCCGGGAGGCTTCCCGTGAGGGTGGGGTACTGTTGTATGGCTGGGGGGCCTGGCTGCCTTTTTGTTTCTGTCTTTTGTTTTTCCTTCCAGGTGGCTTGCATTTGGGACTGAGTGGCTGTGTTGCTGAGTTTATCAGGACCTCACCCTGATCACCTGAGGCTGATCACCTGCGGCTCATCAGGACTCACAGCTGTGGTGCATCTGCATGGATTGGAACATGGTGGCATTTAAGACTGGAGTGCACAGTGTGTATTTGCCAGAGACTCGACCTTGTGACCAGACGGGTGAGCTCGTCGTCTCGGGAGCCATCTCATCATCAATGGATGCAGAGAACGTCCAGGTTTGATGCACGGTCTGTGAAAGAGGAGGGGGTGAGGTCTCACGCTCGTCAGCACACTTCCTGAGGTACGTTAGATTTTGTGACTAACATTTATACAGTCAGTAAATGTGGTGTCCCTCACACCTTTTTATATTGAGCTGTATGTTAGTCATGTATCGACTTCCACTGCAGTGGAGTTTTGTGAACTGGATGTTCCATGCCTGCAGGTTGGGAAGTTGATTAGTAATCAAGCCAGGAAGTGTTTGCTGTTTGTACACCTTTAAGTGTTCTCTCTGTGTGTAGAGTGTGGACTCACATAATGGTTCCTTCTTTCACAGACTCGGTTTGTTGCGGCCACCTGGGGGGTGTCGGTGGGGTCCTTGAGTCCGAACAGCTTCTGGCTCCGGACCGTTAGCGCTGCTGGGAGCGCACCACGCCAGACCGCACTTTGTTTTTTATGTATCACTGTTATGTATTAAATTCAGTTAGCCTTTGTACCGTGCTCTGCTTATTTCATACTGGGTCCTTCAAACGCTGGTCGGTTCTCCGAGCTGCGTCCGACACATAACATTGTTTATGAAAACATTTTAAAGCTTCCTCGATTAAATGCTACTTGAAACCATCACTGTAGTTTTTTTTTTTTACCCCCTTTCAGTCTCTAAATCCGTAGATCATTGGTGTGAAAGCCCTGACTGTAATTGATCTCTTCTGCTTTGGCACTGTTTTGCTCTGAGAGTAGTGTCATTTTCTGTGTTTGATCATAATGAGAATGAGAAACCAAAGCCAAGGGGACAGCAGAGCAACGCTTTGGGCTGCTTATTTACAAACCTGGAAATAACACGGTTGGCCTATAATTCGAGGCCCATACAATATAAAAGGAATTTTAGATGACCAAGTACTGTGAAAATAATGACAACTAACCAGTAGTTACCTTAAATATTACATAGAAATGAATATTTATAGCACATCCACCTCATATCAGTGTGCAGTACATTATATAATAAGACTTTTACTTAAAGGGCATATCTCAGTCAACTCATTCAACACTATCCTTAAAAAAATTATATACCAGATTATGAATCATTCCTTCCAAATCTTTAAGTTGTGAGAGTCCTGGTGCAGCTGATAAAAATAAAATTAGCCATACAGCATTTGAAAACTGCACACAGATTCAGAGCTATTTTATCCATAAAAGTGATGTAACCTCAGGTCCTGACTATTGGCACTGTAAAATCGTAGCTGCTTCCAACGCCTCGTACACAGGTTGCTACAACTATTTGCGCACACCAGCGGCTGAAGGTCACCCCACATGTGTCCACTTCATAACTTACTCCAGGACACACAGTCAATCTGGACTGTTTTTTTTTTTGTCTCCAAATAAAATATGGCTTTAATTTGGCTTTCAAATTCTTGTATTTTGCGATCAACAAATGTCTGTCTCCACCTCTGTGTAACCCACTGTGTTTTCAGAAAAAAACCCAAAAAAAAACAAAAGACATAACAAATTCAATTCTCATTTTCAAACTTGTATCATCATCAAATTATCTATTGTGACAAATTTTGAAATCAGTCAGCATGGGGGAGAAAAATTGTGATTATATATATATTTTTTGCCATATCGCATAGACCTATTGCATAGCCTAACTTTCCCATTCTGAACCGGTATGACAGTATTAACAAATTGAGAACTGAGCGGAAAGTTTCATTAGGTACATTTAGCTGTTGCTGGAAAATCTTTTCTATTCTTACATTGATGTGCGGCGTTTTACAAAGACTTGCAATCTGTATAGTATGTTCTTATTGTTCAGGCCGCATCCAAGCATGAAATGTGCTGACTGTTAACCATGAGCAGGAAGTTGCAGGCGCAGCAGGCTGTGGAAGGTGCATAAGATGTTTATGCAGATGACCCTGACTATATCAGGAGTAGAAGAAAACAGACTCCCTGGCAACAGTGTGATTCACAACACTCCTGGGACCACTCAAAAGAGATAACATCTATAACCTTGTGTAACCTGTGATAGGGGATTTTCACACACCTACGGCTAACTTCAGCGAACAGTTTACTATGCATTGAGATGTCCGGTATAAAATCGTCCCTGCCTCGGACTCCTTGTACACCTGTTGCTACAACTATTTGTGCACACCAGTGTCTGAAAGACAGTGTGCGCTGTGCGAACCCATTGATCCCTCTCACGACAGGTGTCGGCCAAATTCCAGGTGACACACACGAACATCTAACACCGCTCGTTTGGCACTTAGAAAATGTGTGGCCGTTTGCACTCTTGGCACAACAACAATCTGCAGACAATCAGTGTCATGCTGGCAGTGAAATTTGTCTAAGTTCCCCATGAGTGTGGCTTTGGTGTGTGCGCTGAACTGACAGGAGGTGAGGCTATGACAGAAGCAGCTGTGGAAATCTGTCAGTCTGGACATCCCAGCTGGACAACACGTACTGTGTTTGGATGGACATGGACTAACAACTGCCCACTATGACGTGCGTGTCTGTTTGCTGTCATCACGTGTACATAAATAAAAACATATGTTGCTGTGGCGATATATGCTGTTGCATATATCGCCATATATATATCCATTGACAGGCTACCCCCAGGCTGAAACGCACCGTCAGATCAGAACACGCAGCGGGCGATCTGACTTTCACGTCACCCACGTGAGCTCTGTTCCATATGACGTGGTGTCAGTTCTGGCACACCGTCCACAAGACACGCACCAGCAGATGTGGACATGAGAAGAGCAAACTGCTTCTCATTCATGTCATTTCATGACTGTATGTCTGTGACCATAGGTCATCTACTGAGGAACAGACAGATCATATTTGTATTGCCGCTTGATAAGAGGGATTCAATATAAAATGCTGTGTCTTTTATGGTGTGTGGTTTTATTTTTTTTCATGCTTCCATATCTTTGTTGATTTCAGGCATTTTACCCTGGACTGTTTACAGGCCAATGACGGTAGCTCAGTGGTAAAGTTTCGGGCTGGCAATCAGTCAAGTGCAGGTACAAATCTTGTGAGCAGTGTGTTGTTTTTCCACAGGTACCGGCTGGTTTTTATGTTTTATTTATTTCACATAAGCGGCGCGATATGGTTCCACAGGTACCAGCTGGTTTTTATTTTTTATTTATTCCACATCAGCGGCACTATGTGGTTCCACAGGTACCAGCTGGTTTTTATGTTTTATTTATTCCACATAAGTGGCACGATGTGGTTCCACAGGTAACAGCTGTTTTTTATTTTTTATTTAATCCACATAAGCAGCGCGATGTGGTTCCACAGGTACCAGCTGGTTTTTTATTTTTTATTTAATCCACATAAGCGGTGAGATGTGGTTCCACAGGTACCAGCTGGTTTTTATGTTTTAGTTATTCCACATCAGCGGCGCAATGTTGTTCCACAGGTACCAGCTGGTTTTTATGTTTTATTTACTCCACATCAGCGGTGCAATGTGCACCTCGCACTGTGTTGCTGCTCGAAAGACACCGTCGCGTGCACGAACCCTCGCACTGGTCATCACACTGCAGTTGGTCCACAGCTGGTTGACTGTACCAGACATGGTCAGATGAAGAGTGTGTTCCCAGACATGGTCAGATTCACATCAAATTCTAGATCTGAACTTAATTTGGTGTTAATTTATATTAACTCCACACACACAAAAGTACAGAACTGTACCAGTATTCCATGCTGGCTGGATGTTGTGATTTTTATTTTATTTGTTGAAATGTGTGTATTTGTGTATACATATATTTACATTTTGTATATTTGTTTTGTAGTTTATGCATTTGTTTTGATGTTGGTGTGCTGCCTTTTTGAGCAGGTCACTCTTGAAAAATAGATTTTTAGGGCCCTGTCCCACTGGGGAGAGGATCAATTGCACATGAATTGAGTACACAAATTACGGGCGTTCGTTGTCATCTGCAAAAAAATGGCCAAAAATGACAAATGTCCCAGTATGAATTACGGATATATTAATAATATATAGTGAATATATAATTAACAATCACGGTTATATAACGCATGTAGTGAGGAAACTGATCTGACACATTGAGATTATCACGGCAGTATTACGGGAGTATTATGAATGCGTCGCACACGTGTTGCAAGTACACGGCATCTGCATTGCGGACATAAAATAAGCGCAATTGCTCTTTTTGGCATCACTGTTCACAGCAACAGTACAGGCTCTGGAGCATTTGCTGGACTTGGACAAGTTGATCACAGAGTTAATGTTCATTTTGTCATGCGAGGGTTAACTGTTCATGAGTTTGGGGAGCGGGAGGGGGGAAGCCGCTCGGGATGTGAGACGGTGTTTTGTTTTGTTTTGTTTTTTAGACTGTCACAGAAAACAGACTTCAGCGTGAGTTGTGGCTAAACAGCAGCTCTTCCTTTTGTTGGTGTTAAGTAAAAGTCCTGGAGGAGACATGATTGCAGCAGCTACATCTTTGTGGATCTATACAGCCGGACCGGCACTGACTGGCAGGTGTGTCGCTTTCTGCCACATATAGTACTTTGGGTTTACGTGACGTGTTTGTTATGCATTCACAGACTGTCTGCAAATCAGCTGCAAAGCAGATGTAATAAAACGCTTTATTCGTGGCCAATTTGTATGCATTCGCTACAACATATTGTAGTTTGTGATGCGGACATGATAGGCACGCAATATATCTGTTTTCACACTGTCCCGGTCTGTTGCCGAGCCGAAAATCCCCGTCAGTTGCGGATATCAGTGGTTAACGGCAGATATACAGCACATAGAGTGAGTATGTATTGTGTATGAATTGAGTATATATGGAGTATGTAAGGCGGATGTTATCCGCATCCAGATTTTTGAACAGCTCAAAAATCCTGGCTGTAGACATGCGTGCCTCTGCGGATGATCACGGGCGTGTTCGGATGACGGCCGACTCATACAGGCGTGTTACACTGATATTGCGGATGTTTGGCGAATATGGGCCAATTTTGTGCCTAATCCATACGCAAATCCTCCTAAACGCCAGTGGGGTGGTTAAATAAAGGATATCATGAATACATACATATATATACGAGGTCTGTCCAAAAAGTATCGGACCTTTTTATTTTTTGCAAAAACCATATGGATTTGAATCACGTGTGATTGCATCAGCCAAGCTTGAACCTTCGTGCGCATTCGTGAGTATTTCATGCCTGTCGGTTGCGTCATTCGCCTCTACTGGTGGTTGGCTCTCACTGCGGTATTGTATCACTTCCTGTTCCGGAGCACAGCGGTGTTTTTCTGTATCTGTTAGCTGTTTAATCTGCGCAGTTAGATTGATCTAGTTATCTAGATTACGATTTGTTTCCCAGTGTAATCTTTACGTGCCTTAACTAAAGCACTCCTTCTGCTGAATCACCTCTAAATTATTTACACATTATTCACTTTGCGTGTTTTTAGGAATCCGCTAGCTTAGCGTAGCTACTAGCTCTTAGCCGATTTAGCATGGCGGCTTCTCCTGTCTCTCCCGCACTTTTCTGCTCTGGGTGTGAAATGTTTAGTTATTCCTCGGCCTCCTTTAGCAGTAACGGTACTTGTAATAAGTGTAGCTTATTCGTAGCTTTGGAGGCCAGGCTGGGCGAATTGGAGACTCGGCTCCGCACCGTGGAAAATTCTACAGTTAGCCAGGCCCCTGTAGTCGGTGCGGACCAAGGTAGTTTAGCCGCCGTTAGTTCCCCCCTGGCAGATCCCGAGCAGCCGGGAAAGCAGGCCGACTGGGTGACTGTGAGGAGGAAGCGTAGCCCTAAACAGAAGCCCCGTGTACACCGCCAACCCGTTCACATCTCTAACCGTTTTTCCCCACTCGACGACACACCCGCCGAGGATCAAACTCTGGTTATTGGCGACTCTGTTTTGAGAAATGTGAAGTTAGCGACACCAGCAACCATAGTCAATTGTCTTCCGGGGGCCAGAGCAGGCGACATTGAAGGAAATTTGAAACTGCTGGCTAAGGCTAAGCGTAAATTTGGTAAGATTGTAATTCACGTCGGCAGTAATGACACCCGGTTACGCCAATCGGAGGTCACTAAAATTAACATTGAATCGGTGTGTAACTTTGCAAAAACAATGTCGGACTCTGTAGTTTTCTCTGGGCCCCTCCCCAATCAGACCGGGAGTGACATGTTTAGCCGCATGTTCTCCTTGAATTGCTGGCTGTCTGAGTGGTGTCCAAAAAATGAGGTGGGCTTCATAGATAATTGGCAAAGCTTCTGGGGAAAACCTGGTCTTGTTAGGAGAGACGGCATCCATCCCACTTTGGATGGAGCAGCTCTCATTTCTAGAAATCTGGCCAATTTTCTTAAATCCTCCAAACCGTGACTATCCAGGGTTGGGACCAGGAAGCAGAGTTGTAGTCTTACACACCTCTCTGCAGCTTCTCTCCCCCTGCCATCCCCTCATTACCCCATCCCCGTAGAGACGGTGCCTGCTCCCAGACCACCAACAACCAGCAAAAATCTATTTAAGCATAACAATTCAAAAAGAAAAAATAATATAGCACCTTCAACTGCACCACAGACTAAAACAGTTAAATGTGGTCTATTAAACATTAGGTCTCTCTCTTCTAAGTCCCTGTTGGTAAATGATATAATAATTGATCAACATATTGATTTATTCTGCCTAACAGAAACCTGGTTACAGCAGGATGAATATGTTAGTTTAAATGAGTCAACACCCCCGAGTCACACTAACTGTCAGAATGTTCGTAGCACGGGCCGGGGCGGAGGATTAGCAGCAATCTTCCATTCCAGCTTATTAATTAATCAAAAACCCAGACAGAGCTTTAATTCATTTGAAAGCTTGTCTCTTAGTCTTGTCCATCCAAATTGGAAGTCCCAAAAACCAGTTTTATTTGTTATTATCTATCGTCCACCTGGTCGTTACTGTGAGTTTCTCTGTGAATTTTCAGACCTTTTGTCTGACTTAGTGCTTAGCTCAGATAAGATAATTATAGTGGGCGATTTTAACATCCACACAGATGCTGAGAATGACAGCCTCAACACTGCATTTAATCTATTATTAGACTCTATTGGCTTTGCTCAAAAAGTAAATGAGTCCACCCACCACTTTAATCATATCTTAGATCTTGTTCTGACTTATGGTATGGAAATAGAAGACTTAACAGTATTCCCTGAAAACTCCCTTCTGTCTGATCATTTCTTAATAACATTTACATTTACTCTGATGGACTACCCAGCAGTGGGGAATAAGTTTCATTACACTAGAAGTCTTTCAGAAAGCGCTGTAACTAGGTTTAAGGATATGATTCCTTCTTTATGTTCTCTAATGCCATATAACAACACAGTGCAGAGTAGCTACCTAAACTCTGTAAGGGAGATAGAGTATCTCGTCAATAGTTTTACATCCTCATTGAAGACAACTTTGGATGCTGTAGCTCCTCTGAAAAAGAGAGCTTTAAATCAGAAGTGTCTGACTCCGTGGTATAACTCACAAACTCGTAGCTTAAAGCAGATAACCCGTAAGTTGGAGAGGAAATGGCGTCTCACTAATTTAGAAGATTTTCACTTAGCCTGGAAAAAGAGTCTGTTGCTCTATAAAAAGCCCTCCGTAAAGCTAGGACATCTTTCTACTCATCACTAATTGAAGAAAATAAGAACAACCCCAGGTTTCTTTTCAGCACTGTAGCCAGGCTGACAAAGAGTCAGAGCTCTATTGAGCTGAGTATTCCATTAACTTTAACTAGTAATGACTTCATGACTTTCTTTGCTAACAAAATTTTAACTATTAGAGAAAAAATTACTCATAACCATCCCAAAGACGTATCGTTATCTTTGGCTGCTTTCAGTGATGCCGGTATTTGGTTAGACTCTTTCTCTCCGATTGTTCTGTCTGAGTTATTTTCATTAGTTACTTCATCCAAACCATTTATTAGACCCCATTCCTACCAGGCTGCTCAAGGAAGCCCTACCATTATTTAATGCTTCGATCTTAAATATGATCAATCTATCTTTGTTAGTTGGCTATGTACCACAGGCTTTTAAGGTGGCAGTAATTAAACCATTACTTAAAAAGCCATCACTTGACCCAGCTATCTTAGCTAATTATAGGCCATCTCCAACCTTCCTTTTCTCTCAAAAATTCTTGAAAGGGTAGTTGTAAAACAGCTAACTGATCATCTGCAGAGGAATGGTCTATTTGAAGAGTTTCAGTCAGGTTTTAGAATTCATCATAGTACAGAAACAGCATTAGTGAAGGTTACAAATGATCTTCTTATGGCCTCGGACAGTGGACTCATCTCTGTGCTTGTTCTGTTAGACCTCAGTGCTGCTTTTGATACTGTTGACCATAAAATTTTATTACAGAGATTAGAGCATGCCATAGGTATTAAAGGCACTGCGCTGCGGTGGTTTGAATCATATTTGTCTAATAGATTACAATTTGTTCATGTAAATGGGGAATCTTCTTCACAGACTAAAGTTAATTATGGAGTTCCACAAGGTTCTGTGCTAGGACCAATTTTATTCACTTTATATATGCTTCCCTTAGGCAGTATTATTAGACGGTATTGCTTAAATTTTCATTGTTACGCAGATGATACCCAGCTTTATCTATCCATGAAGCCAGAGGACACACACCAATTAGCTAAACTGCAGGATTGTCTTACAGACATAAAGACATGGATGACCTCTAATTTCCTGCTTTTAAACTCAGATAAAACTGAAGTTATTGTACTTGGCCCCACAAATCTTAGAAACATGGTGTCTAACCAGATCATTACTCTGGATGGCATTACCCTGACCTCTAGTAATACTGTGAGAAATCTTGGAGTCATTTTTGATCAGGATATGTCATTCAAAGCGCATATTAAACAAATATGTAGGACTGCTTTTTTGCATTTACGCAATATCTCTAAAATTAGAAAGGTCTTGTCTCAGAGTGATGCTGAAAAACTAATTCATGCATTTATTTCCTCTAGGCTGGACTATTGTAATTCATTATTATCAGGTTGTCCTAAAAGTTCCCTAAAAAGCCTTCAGTTAATTCAAAATGCTGCAGCTAGAGTACTGACGGGGACTGGAAGGAGAGAGCATATCTCACCCATATTGGCCTCTCTTCATTGGCTTCCTGTTAATTCTAGAATAGAATTTAAAATTCTTCTTCTTACTTATAAGGTTTTGAATAATCAGGTCCCATCTTATCTTAGGGACCTCGTAGTACCATATCACCCCAATAGAGCACTTCGCTCTCAGACTGCAGGCTTACTTGTAGTTCCTAGGGTTTGTAAGAGTAGAATGGGAGGCAGAGCCTTCAGCTTTCAGGCTCCTCTCCTGTGGAACCAGCTCCCAATTCAGATCAGGGAGACAGACACCCTCTCTACTTTTAAGATTAGGCTTAAAACTTTCCTTTTTGCTAAAGCTTATAGTTAGGGCTGGATCAGGTGACCCTGAACCATCCCTTAGTTATGCTGCTATAGACGTAGACTGCTGGGGGGTTCCCATGATGCACTGTTTCTTTCTCTTTTTGCTCTGTATGCACCACTCTGCATTTAATCATTAGTGATCGATCTCTGCTCCCCTCCACAGCATGTCTTTTTCCTGGTTCTCTCCCTCAGCCCCAACCAGTCCCAGCAGAAGACTGCCCCTCCCTGAGCCTGGTTCTGCTGGAGGTTTCTTCCTGTTAAAAGGGAGTTTTTCCTTCCCACTGTAGCCAAGTGCTTGCTCACAGGGGGTCGTTTTGACCGTTGGGGTTTTACATAATTATTGTATGGCCTTGCCTTACAATATAAAGCACCTTGGGGCAACTGTTTGTTGTGATTTGGCGCTATATAAAAAAATTGATTGATTGATTCGCCTGTGAGCAGGCTTTGTGTGAGCACTGGTCCACCCCTCTCGTCGTTTTTTTATTGTGAATAAATGTCTGAACGATTTGGAGCTTTGCTGCATCAATTTTTTTCCAGAAACTGTGAGAGACCTCCAGGTGGACACCGTTTGGAAAATTAATATGGCTTTCAGGGACGATTTTGTGGGGATTACACAGATTAAGGAGTGTTACTGCCGCTTTAAGGACGGCCCACAACTGCTGAGAGCGCGCCGCGCTCCCAGCGCCGATCGACAGGCTGAATCAACCAGATCATTTCCAACGTGAAGGCTTTGTTGATCCGGGACGTTGTCTGACTTCCACAAAAAAAGGAAAAAGGCGTGGACATCACTTTTTCGGCACATTCCACTGTTAAAGGAGTTTTTTTCATGGAAAGAAAAGCGGACGGATGCGCCACCGTGCCGTTCATGGTGCAGGACAAAACCACCTCTGTGTTGGTCTCACAGGACGGCTTTGAGATGGCTTTCAGACGGCTGTCGGTGGGTTTTCAGTCGTGTGACTAACCGATAAATTGTGGATGAGCCTGGACATGCCAGAACATGTCCTGTGAGACTTCATCACGGCGTTGCTTTGCGCCATGTGGCTCCACCGCGACACGCGGAATTCCTCCGCTCCTCTTTCCATGACAAAAACTCCTGTAACAGTGGAATGTGCCGTTCATTTCCAAACTGGACGCTGTGTTTTATCTGGGACGTCCTCTGACTAGCACAGGAATTGCGGAAGACGTGGACATCAGCACTTTTTCGGCACATTGAGACAGACGTGCAGAGGCATCTGGTGGCTAAGGATCAACCGCCGGATTTAGACGGCTTATTGATCTAGTTATTCGTCTAGACAATCCTTTAGAGGAATATAAGCTTGAGCGAGACGAAGCGCGTGGCCGGGTGCGCACCGTCCCTCTCCCTTCCAGGTCTGAAGTAGTGCCGTCCTCTCCCTGCTCCAAAGGCAGGGCTTTCCGCGTGGCACCAGCTCCCCCTGCTGATGAAGCTATGGACACGAGCAGGGCGAAAGTGAAAGTAAAACAAAGGAGGCTGGCACGTGGAGAGTGTGTTAACTGCGGCTTGAATGAGCATGCACAGAATAAGGGGCCCCAGGCGGTTAAACGCCAACGCTCAACTTTAAAGACTGGGCTAAGAGTGAGCCATACAAACCACACGGGTGTCCCACGCAAATGCGCACGACTCCCAGTCACAATCCTCTGTGGGGATTTAACCCTTACCGCTCCAGCACTGATTGACACAGGATCGGAAGGGAACCTACTGGACAGTAGGTGGACTAAGGCTGTAGGGCTCCCTCTGGTGGCCGTTCCTTCACCATTAAAGGTACAGGCACTAGATGGCACCCTACTGCCAGAAATTACACACCAGACACAGCCTTTAACCTTGGTTGTCTCTGGGAATCACAGGGAGGAGATTGTGTTCCTTGTGACACCTTCTACCTCCAGAATAATTTTGGGCTATCCATGGATGGTTAAGCACAATCCCCGGATTGATTGGCCGTCTGGGGTTGTGGCTCAATGGAGTGAAACCTGCCACCGGGAGTGTTTCAGATCCTCGGTGCCACCTGGTGATGAAGTTAAAGAGGAGGTCAGAGTTCCCCCCAATCTCACGGAGGTGCCGGTTTAGTATCATGACCTTGCCGACGTCTTCAGCAAGGATCTGGCACTCACCCTGCCCCCGCATCGACCGTATAATTGTGCCATTGATTTGATTCCAGACGCTGAGTATCCGTCCAGCAGACTGTACAATCTCTCACGACCTGAGCGCAAATCAATGGAGACCTACATCCGGGACTCTTTAGCTGCCGGGCTAATCCGGAATTCTTCATCCCCGTTAGGTGCAGGTTTCTTTTTTGTGTGCAAGAAGGATGGCGGTCTCCGTCCATGCATTGATTATAGAGGGCTGAACGCGATTACGGTTCACAATCGATACCTGTTACCTCTATTGGATTCAGTGTTCATGCCCTGCATGGAGCCAAAATTTTCACCAAACTGGATCTTAGGAATACCTATCACCTAATTCGGATCAGGAAGGGAGATGAGTGGAAGACGGCATTTAACACTCCCTTAGGTCATTTTGAGTACCTGGTCATGCCGTTCGGCCTCACTAACGCCCCCACCACATTCCAAGCCTTGGTAAATGACATTCTGCGGGATTTCCTGCACCGATTTGTCTTCGTTTACCTAGACGACATCCTCATCTTCTCCCAAGACTCTGAGACTCATGTTAGGCATGTCCGTCAGGTCCTTCAGCGGTTATTGGAGAACCGGTTGTTTGTGAAGGCAGAGAAGTGTGAGTTTCATCGCACCTCTCTGTCCTTCTTGGGGTTCATAATCTCCTCCAACTCCGTTGCATCGGATCCGGCTAAGGTAGCTGCGCTCAGAGATTGGCCCCAACCAACGAACCGTAGGAAGCTTCAACAGTTCCTAGGGTTCGCTAATTTCTACAGGAGGTTCATTAAGGGCTACAGTCAGGTAGCAAGCCCCCTTACAGCCCTAACCTCCACTAAAGTCCCCTTCACCTGGTCGGATTGGTGCGAAGCCGCGTTTAGGGAGTTGAAACACCGGTTTTCGACTGCACCAGTTCTGGTGCAGCCTGATACTTGCCGCCAGTTTATAGCTGAAGTGGATGCCTCTGACTCAGGGATAGGAGCCGTATTGTCCCAGAGCAGGGAGTCCGATGGTGTTTTCCACCCTTGTGCTTACTTCTCCCGCAGGTTGACCCCCGCTGAACGGAACTATGACATTGGTAGTCGGGAACTCCTGGCAGTGAAAGAAGCCCTTGAGGAGTGGAGACATTTGTTGGAGGGAGCTGTGGTCCTGTTCGTGGTTCTCACCGACCACCGGAATCTGGAGTACATACAGACCGCCAAGCGGTTGAACCCCAGACAGGCTCGGTGGTCATTGTTCTTTGGCCGCTTCAAGTTTTCCATTACCTATCGCCCCAGGACTAAGAACATCCAGTCTGACGCCTTGTCCCGGATGCATGAAGAGGATTCAAGGAACAGGCTGTCGGACCCACCGGACACCATCTTACCGGAATCCACTATTGTCGGTGCCCTCACGTGGGACGTGGAGGGGGTAGTCAGGGAGGCCCTGACCCGACAACCGGACCCAGGAGGAGGACCCACCAACAGACTGTATGTGCCACCAGATGCTAGGACTGCCGTGTTGGACTTCTGTCATGGTTCCAAGCTCTGCTGTCATCCAGGGGTGTGAAGGACTGTGGCAGTGGTTCGGCAGCGGTTCTGGTGGCCGTCAGTCGAAGTGGACACTCGGGAATACATCCGGGCCTGTACCACCTGCGCCAGGGGCAAGGCAGCACATCAGGCGGAGAAGGGGCTTCTCCAGCCTTTGCCCATACCTCGTCGCCCCTGGTCCCACATAGGCCTGGATTTCGTCACGGGCCTCCCTGCGTCCCAGGGTAAGACTGTCGTGTTGACAATAGTGGACCGGTTTTCCAAGGCGGCCCACTTTGTGGCCCTCCCGAAGCTCCCAACAGCCCAGGAGACAGCAGACCTCCTGGTCTACCACGTCGTGCGTCTGCATGGTATCCCCACGGACATCATCTCTGATCGTGGTCCTCAGTTCTTCTCGCAGGTCTGGAGGAGCTTTTGCAGGGAGCTGGGGGCCACGGTGAGCCTGTCATCCGGGTACCACCCCCAGACTAACGGTCAAGCGGAGCGGGCTAACCAGGATTTGGAACAAGCCCTCCAATGTGTCACATCTGCGCACCCGACGGCCTGGACCCACCACCTGGCCTGGATCGAGTACACACATAATAGCCAAGTATCTGCCGCAACCGGCCTCTCCCCGTTTGAGGTCTGCCTTGGGTATCAACCCCTGCTATTTCCGGCAGTCGAGGGAGAGGTTGAGGTGCTCTCGGTCCAGGCCCGCCTCAGGAGATGCCGTCGGGTGTGGAAGAAGGCCCGCTCTGCTCTCCTGAAAGCCCGGACGCAGGCTAAGGACCATGCGGATCGCCGGCGAGTCCCGGCCCCTGCTTACCAGCCAGGGCAGGAGGTTTGGCTATCCACAAAAAACATCCCTCTACACACGGACTCCCTGAAACTGACTGACCGTTTAATTGGTCCCTACAGAATCATCAAGGTGATCAGCCCTGCCGCGATGAAGCTCCGACTCCCTGATTCACTGTGGATTCACCCGGTGTTTCATGTCTCACGCATCAAGCCATACCACACCTCAGCCCTCTGCTCCCCTGGACCGGTGCCACCTCCTGCCCAGATCATCGATGGAGAACCGGCCTGGACGGTGAAGAAGGGGTCGGGGTTACCAATATCTGGTAGACTGGGAGAGATATGGCCCAGAGGAATGCTCCTGGGTGAAGCGGAGCTACATTCTGGACCCCACCCTCCTAGCGGACTTCTACCGGGAGCACCCAGACAAGCCGGGGCGGGCGCCAGGAGGCAGCCGTTGGGGGGGGGGTCCTGTTGTGTGGGCCGACGAAGAGGAGGTACTGCTGACCCACCACCAGATGGCGCCCTGCCATGCTGGCACCTTTGGGTCTCTGGAAGGCGCACTCCGTGTGTTTACTGCTGTGAGTTTTTAAGAGAAAGTTGCTGGCGGCGAGAAAAACATGCTTGAGACGTACAGAAGGCTTTGGGAATTCATATGAAGATGAACACGAGAAGATACAAGCTGCTAGAGAAGAGGCAAAGTGTGACGGTAAGCTAATCGTTAGCTTCCTAAGTAGCTCGTAAATAATAACTGCAGGCTGTCGCTATTAACTATTAAAATTGTGGCTGTCAACATAATCTTGTGAAAAGTGTGATGACATGGACCCACAACAGGGGGCGTAAATGAATGGCCAATGGAAATGCCAAAAGTAACAATTTAATGTTGTGAAATGTGCACAACGGAATACAGATACAGTTTTACACTACAGTCAATTACAAAGTCGGTGACGTGTGGGCAGGCTCGAGGATAGGAGACGCCTGTCCAGAGAAGAGTTGGGACCCACACGATTTCCACTGCCAGCGGAGACCCGAGAACCACCAGAGCCGCCAAGTCCTGAGTCCCCAGGTGGCCACCGCCTTCAGCTGTCGGACCGGATACTGCTGGCAGGAAGCAAAGACAGATCAAGTGGGTGTGTGCACACCCAGCAAACAGTTCAGAACAATGGTGGAAAACACCTCCACCTCTTAATCACTATACTCCCGAACTGGATGCAGATCCTAATGTCACTTTAGCAGTCCACAGCCGAGGAGCGGAATACGCCAACTCCCCAAACACAATGACTACTCTGTAGCGTACAAAAGGTTCATCTGCAAAGGTAGGAGTTTACTCACACAGAAGTAAAGACATTACTACTGTTAAAGATTTTCAGGCTGAGCGGTTTACCTGTTCGGTAAGACGATTTCTCGGCAGATATGTGGTGCCTTCTCCAGGCTTTTATGGGTGAGGTGTGATGAGGTGATGTATGACAGCTGTCAGCTCCGGGCTCCTGGTGGCGACTGCGCCCTCTGGTGCCTGAAGCCCGCCTTCAGGCAGGGCGCCCTCTGGTGTTGTGCCAGCAGTACCTCCTCTTCGGGCGACCCACACAACAGGACCCCCTCCTCAACGGGCGCTTCCTGGCGCCTGACCAGGCTTGTTGGGATGCCGCTGGTAGAAATCGGCCAGGAGGGCCGGGTCCAGGATGTAGCGCCGCTTCACCCAGGAGCGTTCCTCGGGTCCATACCCCTCCCAGTCCACCAGATATTGGAATCCCCGGCCCCGTCGATGAACGTCCAGGAGCCTGCGGACGGTCCACGCAGGCTCCCCATCAATGATTCGGGCAGGAGGCGGTGCTGGTCCGGGGGTGCAAAGGCTGGAGGTGTGATATGGCTTAATCCTGGAGACATGAAAGACTGGATGTATCCGCAGTGAAGCTGGCAGCCTCAGCTTCACTGCGGCCGGGCTGAGGACTTTGGTGATTGCATATGGTCCGATGTATCTGTCCTTTAGTTTTTGGGAATCAACATGCAGAGGGATGTCCTTGGTTGACAGCCATACCTCCTGCCCGGACTGGTATGCAGGAGCCGGGGTACGCCGGCGGTCTGCATGGTCCTTAGCCCTCGTCTGGGCTTTCAGAAGGGCAGAGCGGGCTATGTGCCACACCCGACGGCACCTTCTGAGGTGGGCCTGGACCGAGGGGACCTCGACCTCTCCCTCTATGGCTGGGAACAATGGGGGCTGATACCCCAAACATGCCTCGAAGGGGGAGAGGCCGGTCGCCGAGGAGATCTGGCTGTTGTGGGCGTACTCGATCCAGGCCAGATGTTGACTCCAGGCCGTCGGGTGTGCGGAGGTTACACACCGTAGGGCCTGCTCCAGATCTTGATTCGCCTGCTCTGCCTGTCCATTAGTCTGAGGGTGGTACCCGGACGAGAGACTCACAGTGGCCCCCAGTTCCCTACAGAAACTCCTCCAGACTTGTGAGGAGAACTGGGGACCATGATCCAAGACAATGTTCGTCGGGATACCATGCAGACACACGACGTGGTGGACCAGGAGGTCTGCAGTCTCCTTGGCAGCCGGGAGCTTCGGGAGGGCTACGAAGTGGGCCGCCTTGGAGAACTGGTCCACTATCGTCAGGATGGTGGTCATACCCTGGGACGCAGGGAGACCCGTGACAAAGTCCAGGCCTATGTGGGACCAGGGGCGACGAGGCACCGGCAGCGGCTGGAGGAGTCCTTGGGCCTTCTTGTGTTCAGCCTTGCCCCTGGCACAGGTGGTGCAGGCCTGGACGTACTCCCGGACATCGGTTTCCAGTGACACCCACCAGAAGCGCTGCCGGACCACTGCCACGGTTCTTCGCACCCCTGGGTGGCAGGAGAGCTTGGAACCATGACAGAAGTCCAAGACTGCAGCTTTGGCTTCTGGTGGGACGTATAGCCTGTTCTTTGGTCCATCTCCGGGGTCCGGGTGTCGTGTCAGGGCCTCCCGGACGGTCTTCTCCACGTCCCAGGTGAGGGTTGCGACGACAGTGGACTCGGGGATTATGGTGTCCGGTGGATCCGACAGTTCTGGCTTGACCTCCTCTTCATGCACCCGGGACAGTGCATTGGACCGTTGGTTCTTGGTCCCGGGGCGATACGTGATTTGGAAGTCAAACCGACCAAAGAACAGTGACCAACGGGCTTGCCTGGGGTTCAGACGCTTGGCGGTGCGGATGTACTCCAGGTTCCGATGGTCCGTGAAAACCGTGAAAGGCACCGTAGCTCCCTCCAAAAGGTGTCTCCACTCCTCAAGAGCCTCTTTCACCGCCAGAAGTTCACGATTGCTGACGTCATAGTTCCTCTCAGCCGGGGTCAACCTGCGGGAAAAATATGCACAAGGATGGAGAACCTTGTCGGACTCCCCACTCTGGGACAGCACGGCTCCTATCCCTGAGTCAGAGGCATCCACTTCGACTATAAACTGGCTATCGGGGTCGGGCTGCACCAGAACTGGTGCAGTCGAGAATCGGCATTTCAACTCCTTAAACGCGGCTTCGCACCGATCCGACCAGGTGAAGGGGACTTTAGTGGAGGTCAGGGCTGTCAGGGGGCTAACAACCTGACTGTAGCCCTTTATGAACCTCCGGTAGAAATTTGCAAAGCCGAGGAACTGTTGCAGTTTCCTACGGCTTGTCGGTTGGGGCCAATCTCTCACCGCCGCAACCTTGGCTGGATCAGGGGCGACGGAGTTGGAGGAGATAATGAACCCCAGGAAGGACAAAGAAGTGCGGTGGAACTCACACTTCTCTCCCTTCACAAACAGCCGGTTCTCCAATAACCGTTGCAGGACCTGACGTACATGGTTAACATGGGTCTCAGGATCCGGGGAGAAGATGAGAATATCGTCAAGGTATACGAAGACGAACCGATGCAGGAAGTCCCGCAAGATGTCATTAACCAATGCTTGGAACGTCGCGGGCGCATTGGTGAGGCCGAACGGCATGACCAGGTACTCAAAATGACCTAATGGGGTGTTAAATGCCGTCTTCCACTCGTCGACCTTCCGGATCCGAACCAGGTGATACGCATTCCTAAGATCCAGTTTCGTGAAGATTTGGGCTCCATGCAAGGGCGTGAACACTGAATCTAACAGAGGTAATGGGTATCGGTTGCGAACCGTGATCTCGTTCAGCCCTCTGTAGTCAATGCATGGACAGAGTCCGCCGTCCTTCTTGCCCACAAAAAAGAAACCAGCACCCATCGGGGAGGTGGAGTTCCGGATCAACCCGGCAGCTAGGGAGTCCCGGATGTAGGTCTCCATTGATTCGCGTTCCGGATGTGAGAGGTTGTACAGCCTGCTGAACGGGTACTCAGTGCCCGGTATCAAATCAATGGCACAATCGTACGGATGGTGCGGGGGCAGCGTGAGTGCCAGATCCTTGCTGAAAACGTCAGCAAGGTCATGGTACTCAGCTGGCACCACCGCTAGATTGGGGGGAACGAGAACCTCCTCCCTAGCTGTCACACCGGGTGGAACCGAGGATCCTAAACACTCCCGGTGGCAGGTTTCGCTCCACTGCGTCACAACCCCAGATGGCCAGTCACTCCGGGGATTGTGCTTTAACATCCATGGAAAATCCAAAATCACCTGGGAGGTAGAAGGTGTCACGAAAAACACGATCTCCTCCCTGTGATTCCCAGACACGACCAATGTCACTGGCCGTGTCTGGTGCATGATTAATGGGAGCAGGGTGCCATCTAGTGCCCGTACGTTCAAAGGTGACGGTAAGGCCACTAGAGGGAGCCCAACCTCCCTTGCCCATCTGCTATCCAGCAGATTCCCCTCCGACCCCGTGTCCACCAGTGCTGGGGAGTGAAGGGTTAGATCCCCACTCAGGATCGTAACTGGGATGCGTGCGGATTTACGGGGTTTCCCCGCGTGAGTATTATGGCCCACCCTTAGCCCAGTCTCTAAGGGCGGGCGTTGTAGTTTAACCGCTTGGGGCAATTCTTCTGTATGTGCTCACTCGAGCCACAGAAAAAGCATTCCCTGTGGGCCAGCCTCCATTGTCTGTTTTCTGATTTCACTTTAGCCCTGCTCGTGTCCATAGCTTCGTCAGCACGGGGAGCTGTCGCCACACGGAGCTCTCTGGCAGTGGAGCGTGGGGACGGCGGCACCCTTTCGGACCCGGAAGGAAGAGGGATGACTCGTGCCCGGCCACGCCCTTCGCCTCGCTCCTGACGATGTTCTTCTAATCGGTTGTCTAACCGTATAACTAGGTTAATAAGTCCGTCAAAATCCCGCGGCTCGTCCTTGGCCAGCAGATGCTCCTTCAGGACCGGAGACAGTCCGTTTACGAAGGCAGCGCGGAGTGCAACATTATTCCAGCCGGACCTCGCTGCCGCGATGTGGAAGTTGACTGCATATTCGGCTGCACTCCGACGCCCCTGTCTCATCGACAGCAGCACGTTCGAAGCGGTCTCGCCTCTGTTGGGGTGATCAAATACTTGTTTGAACTCCCGCACAAACCCAGTATATGTCATTAGGAGCCGTGAATTCTGCTCCCAGAGCGCTGTAGCCCAGGCACGTGCCTCTCCCCCATGCAGATTTATTACATAAGCCACCCGGCTGGCATCAGACGCGTACATAACAGGACGATGTGAAAAGACGAGCGAACACTGAATCAAGAAGTCAATGCACGTCTCGACACAACCTCCATACGGCTCCGGAGGGCTTATGTATGCTTCAGGGGACGGGGCTGGGGGGGCTCATTGAACGACCACTGGAATATCTGTATCTGGCACTCGGGCAGCAGGAGGAGGTGCTGCAGCAGCGCCCTGCACGTGTGCTTCCACCTGAGCGGTGAGAGCCTCCATCCTCCGATTGAGTACAACGTTCTGCTCGGTTACCAAGTCCAACCGAGCAGTGAAGGCGGTTAAGATTTGCTGCAGCTCACCTAATACACCTCCTGCTGGCCCCTGTGCACCCTGAGTTTCCATTGGTGGTTCACTCGATGGTTGACGCCCCTCGGGATCCATGACGTTTAGCCAAGAAATCCTGTTGTGAAAAGTGTGATGACACGGACCCACAACAGGGGGCGTAAATGAATGGTCAATGGAAATGCCAAAAGTAACAATTTAATGTTGTGAAATGTGCACAATGGAATACAGATACAGTTTTACACTACAGTCAATTACAAAGTCGGTGACGTGTGGGCAGGCTCGAGGATAGGAGACGCCTGTCCAGAGAAGAGTCGGGACCCACACGATTTCCACTGCCAGCGGAGACCCGAGAGCCACCAGAGCCACCAAGTCCTGAGTCCCCAGGTGGCCACCGCCTTCAGCTGTCGGACTGGGTACTGCTGGCAGGAAGCAAAGACAGATCAAGTGGGTGTGTGCACACCCAGCAAACAGCTTATTTATTTATTTATTAGTTTATTTGACAGGGACAATGTACATTAATGAACATTTCTGTAAATGCACCAGAATTAGCCTTAGCGGCTATTTTTCATCTGCAGTCCCTGGACAGGTGGTAGCAATCACCCTAAAAATAAGTGTTAGTTAAAATACATACATAAAACACTTCACATTATTATACAATTTAGTAAACATTATAAAAAAAAAAATTAAACATGCAGGTTAAATATATTTTCTAAGAATATTCAGGAGATTTGGTGCTGACATGTTTGATGGTCAACGAGCCACTTCCTCAGATTAACCTTAAATGTGTTAAAAGTGGTCATTTCTCTAATGACCGCAGGTACTGTGTTCCACTCTTGTGCTGCCCTCACAGAGAAAGAAGCCTGACCAAAAGCACTTCTCCTCAGTGGGACCACACAGTCTCCTCTAGTGGCTCCCCTGGTGTTACGAACAGCAGCAGACCTTACATTCACAAACTGTTCCAGAGGGGGAGAGGACAGACCATTTCTAACTTTAAACAAGAGACATAAATTTACATATTTAATCATATTTTGCCAGTCTAAAAGTTTATATTTTTGTAAAATAGCACAGTGGTGGTAGCGCTGAGGCTTCAATCAATCAATCAATCAATTTTTTTATATAGCGCCAAATCACAACAAACAGTTGCCCCAAGGCGCTTTATATTGTAAGGCAAGGCCATACAATAATTATGTAAAACCCCAACGGTCAAAACGACCCCCTGTGAGCAAGCACTTGGCTACAGTGGGAAGGAAAAACTCCCTTTTAACAGGAAGAAACCTCCAGCAGAACCAGGCTCAAGGAGGGGCAGTCTTCTGCTGGGACTGGTTGGGGCTGAGGGAGAGAACCAGGAAAAAGACATGCTGTGGAGGGGAGCAGAGATCGATCACTAATGATTAAATGCAGAGTGGTACATACAGAGCAAAAAGAGAAAGAAACAGTGCATCATGGGAACCCCCCAGCAGTCTACGTCTATAGCAGCATAACTAAGGGATGGTTCAGGGTCACTTGATCCAGCCCTAACTATAAGCTTTAGCAAAAAGGAAAGTTTTAAGCCTAATCTTAAAAGTAGAGAGGGTGTCTGTCTCCCTGATCTGAATTGGGAGCTGGTTCCACAGGAGAGGAGCCTGAAAGCTGAAGGCTCTGCCTCCCATTCTACTCTTACAAATCCTAGGAACTACAAGTAAGCCTGCAGTCTGAGAGCGAAGCGCTCTATTGGGGTGATATGGTACTACGAGGTCCCTAAGATAAGATGGGACCTGATTATTCAAAACCTTATAAGTAAGAAGAAGAATTTTAAATTCTATTCTAGAATTAACAGGAAGCCAATGAAGAGAGGCCAATATGGGTGAGATATGCTCTCTCCTTCTAGTCCCCGTCAGTACTCTAGCTGCAGCATTTTGAATTAACTGAAGGCTTTTTAGGGAACTTTTAGGACAACCTGATAATAATGAATTACAATAGTCCAGCCTAGAGGAAATAAATGCATGAATTAGTTTTTCAGCATCACTCTGAGACAAGACCTTTCTGATTTTAGAGATATTGCGTAAATGCAAAAAAGCAGTCCTACATATTTGTTTAATATGCGCTTTGAATGACATATCCTGATCAAAAATGACTCCAAGATTTCTCACAGTATTACTAGAGGTCAGGGTAATGCCATCCAGAGTAATGATCTGGTTAGACACCATGTTTCTAAGATTTGTGGGGCCAAGTACAATAACTTCAGTTTTATCTGAGTTTAAAAGCAGGAAATTAGAGGTCATCCAATACTTTGATAGTTTGTTTATAAAGGGTCTCTAGTGGTTTGAGCGCTGTTGCATTTGCATTGGACCATGTAGTCAGGCAGTATTTAATATGTGATAAAATCATTGCATGCATAAAAACTTTAGCTGACTGTACAGATAGTTGAGGCCGTATGTAACGAAAATTAGAGAGGCTAAATTTAACTTTGTGACACACTTTTTTAACCTGTGTTTTAAATGTGAAATGTGTCATCGAGCCAGACCCCTAAATATTTATATTCAGACACCACTTTGATCCTTTCCCCTGCCACATAGACATTTGGTTCAGTGACTGGACTTTTAGATCGTGTAAAAAACATTACAACAGTTTTGGATACATTAAGTTGTAAACAATTTTCCTCAAGCCATGTTGTGACATCAGCCATGGACTGTGTTAATTTGTCACAGACCTGCTGTACATTATTTCCATGTACATAAAGAACAGAATCATCAGCATACATTTGAGTGAACAAATTTGGACAGACCAACGGGAGATTATTTATATATAATGTAAATAATAGTGGCCCTAAAATTGAGCCCTGCGGCACTCCTGTATTAAGACAGAGAGAAGGTGAGTGATAATTAGTTCAGAACAATGGTGGAAAACACCTCCACCTCTTAATCACTATACTCCCGAACTGGATGCAGATCCTAATGTCACTTTAGCAGTCCACAACCAAGGAGCGGAGTACGCCAACTCCCCAAACACAATGACTACTCTGTAGCGTACAAAAGGTTCATCTGCAAAGGTAGGAGTTAACTCACACAGAAGTGAGGACGTTACTACTGTTAAAGATTTTCAGGCTGAGCGGTTTACCTGTTCGGTAAGACGATTTCTCGGCAGAGATGTGGTGTCTTCTCCAGGCTTTTATGGGTGAGGTGTGATGAGGTGATGTATGACAGCTGTCAGCTCCGGGCTCCTGGCGGCAACTGCGCCCTCTGGTGTTGGGCCAGCAGTACCTCCTCTTCGGGCGGCCCACACAACACATAAAGCGTTAATTTAGATTAATTACAGTACCTATCAGGCCTTCAGGCACACTTTGCTCCATTTTGTTTTGACGTCAGTGACTTGATCTGTAAATAAAGATGCGTTTCTGAGCAATAAACGTTAATGTCAATACTTTTTTTTTTACCAAAGTAACTTGCTTTGATAACTTATTGTTAAATCTCAAATGTGGGAGTTTGTGCATTTACTAACTTTCATGCACAAAATGTTGATTCAGTTTTAATGACCGTTAATTAACGTCGTCACTGAACTCGAACAGGCTTAAAACACATTAAAAACGTTTTTCATCCAGATTTTAATGTTCAGTGGACAAATTTAAAATATGAAATCTAATAAAATAATTATTAAAGGAGTCATATTGTGCAGAATCAGCCTCCAAACTCCCACAATTATGTTTTTATAGACATTCTTTATAATATATCCTTTTATTGTACACATAAATACAATGAAATTTGCCTGCATTTAACCCATCCAAATTACACTTAGACAGTTCTCCCAATTTAAGACCAATTTACAGCTTGTTTAATGCCTCCTTGATATGTAACAAAAATCACCCTGATCCTTTTTTACCTGATTATTAAATGCCCCAAACACACACAGATCTGAGTGTTTTTAAATACGAGGTCTGTCAATAAAGTAACGGTCCTTTTTATTTTTTTCAAAAACTATATGGATTTCATTCATATGTTTTTACGTCAGACATGCTTGAACCCTTGTGCGCATGCGTGAGTTTTTCCACGCCTGTCGGTGACGTCATTCGCCTGTGAGCACTCCTTGTGGGAGGAGTCGTCCAGCCCCTCGTCGGAATTCCTTTGTCTGAGAAGTTGCTGAGAGACTGGCGCGTTGTTTGATCAAAATTTTTTCTAAACCTGTGAGACACATCGAAGTGGACACGGTTCGAAAAATTAAGCTGGTTTTCAGTGAAAATTTTAACGTCTGATGAGATATTTTGAGGTGAGACTGTCGCTTTAAGGACTTTTCACGGTGCGAGACGTCGCGCAGCGCTCTCAGGCGGCGTCATCAGCCTGTTCAAGCTGAAAACCTCCACATTTCAGGCTCTATTGATCCAGGACGTCGTGAGAGAACAGAGAAGTTTCAGAAGAAGTCAGTTTCAGCATTTTATCCGGATATTCCACTGTTAAAGGAGATTTTTTTAATGAAAGACGTGCGGACGGGTCCGCGCGTCGGGACGCAGCCGCCGCGACGCTCCGCCACAGGAAAAACACCTCTGTTGAAAGCCTTAAGGACAAGTTGGAACATGTCCTGCCTGTTAAACAATTTCTCATATACTCACTCCACTGAAAGCCATCAAAAGCCGCCTGGATTTTACAAATGGTTATCAACACGGAGGTGTTTTTCCTGTGCCGCCGCACCGCGTCGGCTGCGTCCCGACGCGCGGATCCGTCCGCACGTCTTTCATTAAAAAAATCTCATTAACAGTGGAATATCCGGATAAAATGCTGAAACCGACTTCTTCTGAAACTTCTCTGTTCTCTCACGACGTCCTGGATCAATAGAGCCTGAAATGTGGAGGTTTTCAGCTTGAACAGGCTGACGACGGCGGCTGAGAGCGCTGCACGACGTCTCGCACCGTGAAAAGTCCTTAAAGCGACAGAATCACCTCAAAATCTCTCATCAGCCGTTAAAATTTTCACTGAAAACCAGCTTAATTTTTCGAACCGTGTCCACTTCGATGTGTCTCACAGGTTTAGAAAAAATTTTGATCAAACAAAGCGCCAGTCTCTCAGCAACTTCTCAGACAAAGGAATTCCGACGAGGGGCTGGATGACTCCTCCCACAAGGAGTGCTCACAGGCGAATGACGTCACCGACAGGCGTGGAAAAACTCACGCATGTGCACGAGGGTTCAAGCATGTCTGACGTAAAAACATATGAATGAAATCCATATAGTTTTTGAAAAAAATAAAAAGGACCGTTACTTTATTGACAGCCCTCGTATACCTGCAATTAAATGATTCATTTAGATTAACTAATCACAAACCCTGTAATCACTTACATTATTTTTTAATAACCTGACAGCACTAATTAAAATATGTATGCTGTATGTGTGTGTTTCAGATGGTTTTCTCAGAGTCACCGCTGCAGAGGTTCATGCCACGGAATGGGACACCTTTGTCATCATCATGTTATACACTAGTTATGTTTCACTGTGAATTTTGAATAAATTTTTGTAGTTTTTGCTAAAATGTCTACACTTTTGTCTAACATCAGTTTGATTTGTAAAAGTTACCAAGGTTTACTGATTTAAAGGCTAACAGTTTGAAAAGCTGTTTAAGCATAATCCAGTAGTAAAATAAGTTTTACATTTAATGGGGTCATAAATGTAAATGTAACAGACAGTAAAACTGGTTGTTCAAAATTCCTTGATGTAATGGTGCCTTCACTGAAGTGACTAAACCTTTTTGTTTGTTAAGTACCATTTGGTAAAATCTCAGTTTAGACATGATTATTCCAGCATCTGTGTAAAGATTCAGCCAGGTGTAGTGTGCAGTGTCTTCTGCAGCGGCAAAACCCAAATTAAAAATTCTTAGAAATGAACCAAAATGTTTTTTACTGTTGACTCAGAATGAAATTACAAATTATGATACAGTCACATGAGTCAAATTGTTTACTGCAACAAAAAAGAGCAAATACACACACAAAAAAAGCAACACAAACTATACCATAGTTTCATGTGTCTGTAGTCTGGGTTGGGGGCACAGGTCTCATGCCCCGGTCATGCATCGCGTGCACAAGGTCACCCAGCATGCCAAGATATGCCTGATTAAATGCAGCTTCCACCACCGTTGCTTCCTCAAGGATCAGCCGGATGTGTCGATCACACTGAACCCAGTACAACTTCAGCCTCAACGTCACTCAAGATGGTGAGATTCTCCTGCTGGAACAGGCTCCCTTTATCTCTTGCCTGGACAATAATGAAGGTAGAAATGGGAAAGAAAGTTAAAAGAAAAAAAAAAAAACCTTCAGTCTCTGTATGATCATTCCCCAGAGTTTCAGTTATCTTGGTCACTTTGCATAAAAATTATGTTCTTTTAAACTTATCCTCCAACAAATCAGATCATGTGGAGCATAATTTTGAAAGAACATGACTTTTATGCAAAGTGATCAAGATAACTGAAACTTTGGGAAGGTCCAGCAAAATTTGCTGGACCTTTGTGGGATTTATGACAATATTTAGGGGTTCTGGATTTTTTTTTTTTTTTTTTTTTGGTGGGGGGGGGGTCACCCTGTATATATATCGTATTTGGGAAAGTTAAGGTGATGTGAGACACGTTATTCTTACCTGTGATGACACGTTGCTGTTTGGTGCTGGATGTTGATACAGATGTTGAAGCTGGTGTTCAAACCCTCCTCGCTTTTGGAACTAGGTTCTTCAACAAAAACACAAAATGGCGACATGTCAAAAAAAAAAACTCATCACCGTAATGGCACTAAATGAGTCAAATGTACACGTTTGTTGTCTTGCTGACTTGAGATGTTTTTCTGTCAGAAGTTAATACTTTAAAGCGGAGCACAGAGTTAGCTAGCTCGCTAGTTAGTAGTCAGCTAGCTCACTGTGTCCGCGTACATGAGACAACGATGTTACTTTAACACAAGTTTAGACTCATAACCTTCGTTTGTTAAAGTGTACGTCCCACCAATGGGATAAGGAACGTTAAACGGTTCTTTCAAGCAGACTACAGTCATAGCTCATAGCAGTGCTTAGCTCAGATAAGATAATTATAGTGGGCGATTTTAACATCCACAGAGATGCTGAGAATGACAGCCTCAACACTACATTTAATCTATTATTAGACTCTATTGGCTTTGCTCAAAAAGTAAATTAGTCCACCCACCACTTTAATCATGTCTTAGATCTTGTTCTGACTTATGGTATGGAAATAGAAGACTTAACAGTATTCCCTGAAAACTCCCTTCTGTCTGATCATTTCTTAATAACATTTACATTTACTCTGATGGACTACCCAGCAGTGGGGAATAAGTTTCATTACACTAGAAGTCTTTCAGAAAGCGCTGTAACTAGGTTTAAGGATATGATTCCTTCTTTATGTTCTCTAATGCCATATACCAACACAGTGCAGAGTAGCTACCTAAACTCTGTAAGGGAGATAGAGTATCTCGTCAATAGTTTTACATCCTCATTGAAGACAACTTTGGATGCTGTAGCTCCTCTGAAAAAGAGAGCTTTAAATCAGAAGTGTCTGACTCCGTGGTATAACTCACAAACTCGTAGCTTAAAGCAGATAACCCGTAAGTTGGAGAGGAAATGGCGTCTCACTAATTTAGAAGATCTTCACTTAGCCTGGAAAAAGAGTCTGTTGCTCTATGAAAAAGCCCTCCGTAAAGCTAGGACATCTTTCTACTCATCACTAATTGAAGAAAATAAGAACAACCCCAGGTTTCTTTCAGCACTGTAGCCAGGCTGACAAAGAGTCAGAGCTCTATTGAGCTGAGTATTCCATTAACTTTAACTAGTAATGACTTCATGACTTTCTTTGCTAACAGAATTTTAACTATTAGAGAAAAAATTACTCATAACCATCCCAAAGACGTATCGTTATCTTTGGCTGCTTTCAGTGATGCCGGTATTTGGTTAGACTCTTTCTCTCCGATTGTTCTGTGTGAGGTATTTTCATTAGTTACTTCAAACCATCAACATGTTTATTAGACCCCATTCCTACCAGGCTGCTCAAGGAAGCCCTACCATTATTTAATGCTTCGATCTTAAATATGATCAATCTATCTTTGTTAGTTGGCTATGTACCACAGGCTTTTAAGGTGGCAGTAATTAAACCATTACTTAAAAAGCCATCACTTGACCCAGCTATCTTAGCTAATTATAGGCCAATCTCCAACCTTCCTTTTCTCTCAAAAATTCTTGAAAGGGTAGTTGTAAAACAGCTAACTGATCATCTGCAGAGGAATGGTCTATTTGAAGAGTTTCAGTCAGGTTTTAGAATTCATCATAGTACAGAAACAGCATTAGTGAAGGTTACAAATGATCTTCTTATGGCCTCGGACAGTGGACTCATCTCTGTGCTTGTTCTGTTAGACCTCAGTGCTGCTTTTGATACTGTTGACCATAAAATTTATTACAGAGATTAGAGCATGCCATAGGTATTAAAGGCACTGCGCTGCGGTGGTTTGAATCATATTTGTCTAATAGATTACAATTTGTTCATGTAAATGGGGAATCTTCTTCACAGACTAAAGTTAATTATGGAGTTCCACAAGGTTCTGTGCTAGGACCAATTTTATTCACTTTATACATGCTTCCCTTAGGCAGTATTATTAGACGGTATTGCTTAAATTTTCATTGTTACGCAGATGATACCCAGCTTTATCTATCCATGAAGCCAGAGGACACACACCAATTAGCTAAACCGCAGGATTGTCTTACAGACATAAAGACATGGATGACCTCTAATTTCCTGCTTTTAAACACAGATAAAACTGAAGTTAGTGTACTTGGCCCCACAAATCTTAGAAACATGGTGTCTAACCAGATCCTTACTCTGGATGGCATTACCCTGACCTCTAGTAATACTGTGAGAAATCTTGGAGTCAGGATATTGATCAGGATATGTCATTCAAAGCGCATATTAAACAAATATGTACGACTGCTTTTTTGCATTTACGCAATATCTTTAAAATCAGAAAGGTCTTGTCTCAGAGTGATGCTGAAAAACTAATTCATGCATTTATTTCCTCTAGGCTGGACTATTGTAATTCATTATTATCAGGTTGTCCTAAAAGTTCCCTAAAAAGCCTTCAGTTAATTCAAAATGCTGCAGCTAGAGTACTGACGGGGACTAGAAGGAGAGAGCATATCTCACCCATATTGGCCTCTCTTCATTGGCTTCCTGTTAATTCTAGAATAGAATTTAAAATTCTTCTTCTTACTTATAAGGTTTTGAATAATCAGGTCCCATCTTATCTTAGGGACCTCATAGTACCATATCACCCCAATAGAGCGCTTCGCTCTCAGACTGCAGGCTTACTTGTGGTTCCTAGGGTTTGTAAGAGTAGAATGGGAGGCAGAGCCTTCAGCTTTCAGGCTCCTCTCCTGTGGAACCAGCTCCCAATTCAGATCAGGGAGACAGACACCCTCTCTACTTTTAAGATTAGGCTTAAAACTTTCCTTTTTGCTAAAGCTTATAGTTAGGGCTGGATCAGGTGACCCTGAACCATCCCTTAGTTATGCTGCTATAGACGTAGACTGCTGGGGGGTTCCCATGATGCACTGTTTCTTTCTCTTTTTGCTCTGTATGCACCACTCTGCATTTAATCATTAGTGATCGATCTCTGCTCCCCTCCACAGCATGTCTTTTTCCTGGTTCTCTCCCTCAGCCCCAACCAGTCCCAGCAGAAGACTGCCCCTCCCTGAGCCTGGTTCTGCTGGAGGTTCTTCCTGTTAAAAGGGAGTTTTTCCTTCCCACTGTAGCCAAGTGCTTGCTCACAGGGGGTCGTTTTGACCGTTGGGGTTTACATAATTATTGTATGGCCTTGCCTTACAATATAAAGCGCCTTGGGGCAACTGTTTGTTGTGATTTGGCGCTATATAAAAAAATTGATTGATTGATTGATAAAAACACTTACCATCCGTCGCTTCCAACAAAGCCGTGGCCCAGTCGCGGTCATCCTGCCTCCCGTTGCTCGCCGGTCAGTGTCCGTAAACAGCGTTCCTGCGGTCGAACCGTTTCCAGCCCTTACATTCTGACCTACTCCGGTCATTGTGGTCCTTTAATCACTTTTAAGCTTTTTCAGCTGTTCTCTGAGTTGCTGTAATGTCCAGTGAGCCGGGCGCGGCCAAGACTGGAAGATTTTCTCATATCGGATCGCTTCATCCACCTCTCTGTATTCTCTCCTCCGCCACCAAACATAAACGTCCGCAGCTCATCCACAGACCACGGTGTGGTTTTGTGCGAGTAAAAAAAAAAAAAAAAACTCGCCGTGAAACGAAAGAAAACGACGGTCGCTGTAACGCCGCTGTGACTATTTAAAAATGGCAGGTTTTGATTTTCCTCTCGGACGCACTCATGACTCGTCCAGTGACGACGTTCTCTGACCAATCAGTGGCTGGCAGCCTGTTGACATCACATTTTAGTATCGGCTCGGCTCGCTTGGAACCGCTCCCGAGCAGGTACTAAAAAAAAGGACCCGGTACCAGATACTACCCTAATGGAAAAGCAAAAAAAACGAGTAGAGTCGAGCCGAGTAGTGCTACTTTTGTGAAGTAGAAAAGCGCCTTTACATTTTGGCTTGCAAAAGTATTCGGCCGCTTGGTAATTCACGCATTTTGTTTATGCCATTTCAGATACTAAAAGTAAATCAGGCTTCTCAATACAAAATTTTTGAAAATGATCTTCCTTAAACTCAAACTCAAAGCAAATTTCTTCAATTTGATGTAAATTAATTAAAAATTTAAAAGCAAAGATGATGGGTTGCATAAGTAATGGGCCCCTTTGACATCATTCCTGTAAATAATCTGTTTTACTGACAGTTTTCTTCAGGCAAGTCAGGGGATGGATACAGTTGTGCTCAAACGTTTACATACCCTGGAAGAATTTTTATTTTTTAATTTTTTGGGCCATTTTTCAGAGAATATGACTGATAACACAAAAACTTAATTTTCACTCATGGTTAGTGGTTGGGTGAAGCCATTTATTTGAACTATTTATTTCAACTGTGTGTACTCTGTTTAAATCGTAATGCCAACAGAAACTACCCAAATGACCCTGACCAAAAGTTTACATACCCTTGTTCCAAAACTGATTATTTACAGGTATTATTCCACACCGTCGCTACGGTATCATGCACGCCTGCCCGACTGTCCGTACCTCCCAACAGCAGGTGGAATGTTTCGTGGTTCCCCATTTTGTTTTTGGTTCGTGGATTTTCTTCCGGTTTCTCTGTCTTTTGTGTTATGTATGAATGGGCCCTAACACATTACCCAGTCAATATCAGAAAAGATATCCAGCATGATTTTATTCCCCATTGAGATCTAATGTGTTTTCAAAGTGTTTTTTTTTTGTTTTTTTTTGAGGAGTATATTTTCTATTTGCACTGGTAAATTGTTCCACCCTGAGGTGACTGTTCAATTTATTTGAAAGCCTTTGTTATTAACGGAAATGTATATAGCATGTTTACAGTAATCACTTTCAAAGGTTTGGATGGAAATTCAGTTTGGATAGTCACTAAGTGTAGCTGCTGAACACCTGGACTGGTGTAAAAATCAATGACACATTGTGACTGCATCACCTTTGTGTTTTGTCATTCATCGTTTTCTTTTGCTTGATTACAGTCTTAAAGGTAAATGGCCATTCATCCATTAATCATGAACACATTTAATATTATGCAGAATAAATAAGTACTGAGTGAATAGATCTAAAACGTTTGCTGTAATTGATTTCACATCTTTCCCTCTTGCGTTGACCTGCTTTGAGATCAAGCTGATTGGCTGCCATTCAGCTCTGCTCCTCTGCAAAACATCTCTCCGTAAAATTTCAAACAACCCTCAACCGAATTCATGAGGAATCGGAAGACCCGAGAGACACTTGCATTGATCAAGGATTTACTTTCACACAGACTCTTCTTCTTTCACAGGCTGTGATTCGAGGTCATTTTGGCTTAGATTCTAATTCCTGCTCTGCTGTTGGAGGGTTCAAACACACCCAGGGCCACATTTCTAATGAAACTCCCAGGGCCAACTAGCAGAGGTGTCAAGTAACGAAGTACAAATACTTCGTTACTGTACTTAAGTACACTTTTTAGGTTGTCTATACTTTACTCCTTATTTTTCTGCCTACTTCTGACTTCTACTTATTACATTTTCACACAGGTATCTGTACTTTCTATTCCTTACATTTTTAAAACAAACAGCCTCGTTACTCTTGCCTTCAGTTTAATGTTTATATGTATATATATTTCATGTCATGTGCGCCTGTAATCAACTTCTGCAGCACGGCTTTGCTTTGAACCGTGAACCAATCCAAGCAGTGGTTCGCGATTGAAGCAATGCTTCGACCTATTGCTTCGTTTATTCTTTCTTTCTTTCACTTAATTTCCCCCCGCTAAAACCCTAAAGAGCATACTTCTGTGAGTATTATTTATCTTTTCTATGTTAAACCGACCTGTTATGGTCTTCTGAAACAGTTGATAGATGTGTTAGCATGTCTATGGCATTTTCAATGTTAAAAGTTAGCATTAAGCAGCTCTCATCACGTTCGGGTGCATTTGTTTTCAAATTGTAAAGTCCCTTCGGCTGCTCCCTTGTTTGCACTCGGGTCGCCACAGCAAATCCAAGGTGGATCTGCATGTTGAATTGGTACAGGTTTTACGCCGGATGCACTTCCTGACGCAAACTCCAATATTTCTTAAATTTATTTTGTTTATATATTAATAATCTAATGATTATTATATACAATTTTAGAGAAAGAGGCAAAAAGAACCTGAATAGAAACACAACAGAAAATATAAACGCAACTAACAATGAACATACAAAAATAAGTGTTTCCTGTGAACACCTAGTGACTATTACACCTCCACTTCATCCCTGTCTTATTTAATGACAATTTGTTTCGGTCAAACCATATTTTCAATGTGTTAATTTCTTCAGTGATTTCCTCCAGAACTATCTGCCAAACTAGAAAACTGCTGCATCCTTGTAAGAGCAGAATACTACTGGAATTAATTTGAATAAGGAAAGTTGTTTTTTTTTTTTTCTTCACTAAATGGATGCTGCACTCACTGCAGTTTATTGTCTGGAATAGTCCCAGATTGCATTTCAGAGCTTCTAGAATTGAAACATTTTCGTGCAGGTGGTGTTGGGTTTTGGGTCTTGGGCCACATGTAGAACGAATCAGTTTTTAAATTAAGCTTTCAATTCATATAGTGGCATCTACCTTTTTTTTTTTTTTTTTTTAAAGGTTACTTTATACTTTTATACTTTAAGTAGGTTTTGGAGCACATACTTTTTCACTTTTACTTGAGTAAAGAAGTCAAGTTGATACGTCAACTTTTACCAGAGTGTTTTTAAACTGCAGTATCTATACTTCTACTTAAGTAACAAATGTGTGTACTTTTGACACCACTGCCAACTAGCATCCCTTTGCCTTGACTTACCTCGTGTTGCACACAGGATTATGCTGCTTCAATAACCCCAGCAGCAGGGATTTATTACCAACATGTGTAGTAAATGTGTTGCAGATGAGTTGAGCATTTCTGATCATGTGACAGGCAGCTCCTTCTTGTACAGACAGATTTTCGCGTTTTACACTGGAAATATCCCGTCTTTAACTATTTTCCTGTTGTGCTGTGGGTCATCAGTTTAACTAACATTGTCACATTGATGCTGTTTGTGCCTTTTTCCTTGACAGGATTACAGCTCTCTGTCCATCAGATGACTCTCTTTAGACCAGCTTGTCTCACCGCTCATCTGTCTTTGTATTTCTCTCACTCATTTTTCTCCAGACTCTTTCCACTGCTGTTGTCATAGCATGGCAATATGTCAAGTATTCACCCTTTCCAGCATGGGACCCATTGCATGTCCAGAAAACAATCTGCCAGGCAACAACAGGGATGAAACACTGTAACTACCCATTTTCTTGTCTGGTCATGAAGATGTCTGAGAAATCCCATGCAAGTCAAGAAAGTGAAGAAAAAGGAATATTAGGCTGTTCACAAAACATTACAGTGTCTACATTTTTCTTTCTGTGAAAAACAAAGCAGGTGTCAAACAGATGGGCCTTATTTAAGGATGATGGCAGCAAATGTTGGACAAGCTTGTTGCAGTACATTTCTCTCAGAATATCTGAGTAAAATGGGTTTACAGACATTGTTCAGAAGAACAGTGTGCTTTGATTAAAAAGGTGACTGAAGAGGGGAAAACAGATAAAGAAGAGCAGAAAATTATAGGTTGCTCAGCTAAAATGATCACAAATGCTTTAAAATGGCAACAAAAATCAGAAAGGCGTGAAAGAAAATAGAAAACCACTATTCAAAAGAATCAAAGAATAGCCAGAATGGCAAAGACTCTGCCAGTGATCAGCTCCAGGGTGCTCAAAGAAGGGCTAAAGTTACCTGTGAGTACTGTAACAATTAGAAGATGCCTATGAGAAGCCAGTTTGTTGGTAAGAAGCCCCCGCAAAGTCCAATTGTTGAAAAAAATGACGTGCTGAAGAGGTGACAATCTACCAAAGAACACATTGGCTGGCCTAAAGAGAAATGGCGCAACATTTTGTGGACTGATGAAAGCAAGATTGTTCTTTTTGGGTCTAGGGGCCACAGTTTGTCAAATGACCCCCAAAAACTGAATTCAAGCCACAGTATACTGTGAAGACAGTGAAACATGCATGGGCAGTGCCATGGGAAGCTAGGGGGTGTTATAGCTCCCCTTGAATTACAGTGGCATGTAAAAGTTTGGGCACCCCTGATAATTTTCGTGATTTTCCTTTATAAATCATTGGTGTCTAGATCAGAAATTTCAGTTAAATATATCATATAGCAGACGAACACACTGATATTTGAGAAGTGAAATGAAGTTTCTAGTATTGACAGAAAGTGTGCAATAATTATTTAAACAAAATTAGGCAGGTGCATAAATTTGGGCATCTTTGTCATTTTATTTATTTGAATACTTTTAGCACTAATTATTGGAACAAAAAATTGGTTTGGTAAGCTCATTGACCCTTGACCTCCTTACACAGGTGAATCCAATCATGAGAAAGGGTATCTAAGGTGGTCATTTGCAAATGTTTCCCCTCTTTGCATCTTTTCTAATAAGTGGCAACATGGGAGCCTCTAAATAACTCTCAAATGACCTGAAAACAAAGATTGTTTAACATCATAGTTTAGGGGAAGGATACAAAAAACTATCTCAGAGATTTCAACTGTCGGTTTCCACTGTGAGGAACATAGTGATGAAATGGAAGACCACAGGCACAGTACTAGTTAAGGCCTGAAGTGGCAGGCCAAGAAAAATCTCAGATAAGCTGAAGCGAAGGATGGTGAGAACAGTCATAGTCAACCCACAGACCTGCTCCAAAGACCTACTACATGATCTTGCTGCAGATAGTGTCTCTGTGCATTGTTCAACTATACAGCACACTTTGCACAAGGAGATGCTGTATGGGAGAGTAATGCAGAGGAAGTCTTTTCTGCATACACGCCAGAAACAGAGTGCTTCATTTTGGATTAAGGTGCTGTGGACTGGTGAAACTAAAATTGAGTTATTTGGATGTAACAAGGGGTGGTATGCATGGCAGAAAAAGAATACAGCATTCCAAGAAAACTCTTGCTACATACAGTAAAATTTGGAGGTGGTTCCATCATGTTGTGAGGCTGTGTGGCCAGTGCAGGTCACAGGAATCTTGTCAAAGTTGAGGGTCGCATGGATTCCAGTCAATATCAGCAGATTCTTGAGAACAATGTTCAAGAATCAGTGACAAGGTTAAAGTTGTGCCGCGGCTGGATCTTTCAACAAGACAACGACCCTAAACACTGCTCAAACTCTACTAAGGCATTCATGCAGAGGAACAAGTTCAATGTTCTATAATGGCCATCTCAGTTCTCAAACCTGAATATTATTGAATATTTGTGGTGTGATTTTAAGCGGGCTGTCCATGCTTGTGAACCAACAAACCTGACTGAACTGGAGGATATTTGTTAGAAGAATGGTCCAAAATACCTTCAACCAGAATCCAGACTGTCACTGGAAGCTATAGGAAGCATTTAGAGGCTGTTATTTCTGCTAAAGGAGGATCTTTCTGTTGGGGTGCCCAAATTTATGCACCTGCCTAATTTTGTTTAAAGAATTATTGCACACTTTATGAAAACCCTATAAACTTCATTTCACTTCTCAGATATCACTGTGTTTGCTCCAAAAAAACAATGATTTATAAAGGAAAATCATGGAAATCATCAGGGGTGCCCAAACGTTTACATACAACTTAGCTATAGCTCCCCCATAGAACCCCCCCAAGAAAATAATTCCTCAGTTGTTATTTTAATTTAATTTCATCCCATTTAAAGCCTTGTCCACACTGAAACTGAACTTTCCCTATGCAATCTTTTTCTTTGTCATTTTCAAAAAGTGTTCCATTAAAGAAATATCCCCGTTCTCACAGATCCAGTGAAACTGCTTGAAAATGCTGTAGTACATATGCCAGGCCTGTATGTAGCATTGTCACAAAGAAGACGTGGAGGTAATTATTGTAGCAACGGATGCAAGAACTTTAGAATGCGGCACACGGATTAAATAAAGTCTTTTACTCTGACCTGTTGGCTGGATTCATCATCACAGCTGAAAACTGTTCTCCACATGACAACCTTGTTTTGAAAGACATCTGGAAATGTCTTAATTTCTTATTATGGAACTTACTTGTTAAGGGTTTTTTTTAAAGAAGTCCCTCAGTGTTTGCCTAGTCACGGTGTGTTTCTCAGCCTGAGCTGGATGACACCGACACTTTGTCCCACCACCAACAAGAAGAAGAAAATAATATTTTAATTTAATTAATGTTACAGAGGCAGGGTGATGACAGCTTCCTTTCAGTTTTCCACAGTAAGACACCTCTGGCATTTTCAGATTTATGTGATTAGATACAACCCCAATTCCAATGAAGTTGGGATGTTGTGTAAAATGTAAATAAAAACAGAATACAATGATTTACAAATCCTCTTCAACTCATATTCACTTGAATATACCACAAAGACAAGCTATGTAATGTTCAAACTGATAAACTTTATTGTTTTGTGCAAATATTTGCTCATTTTGAAATGGATGCCTGAAATGGAAGAGTTTGGGAACTGCGTACATGCCACTTGAATGCCTCTACAGAATCTGACTGTTTTACTGAGGCAGGGAGATCATTCCACAAAGCAGGTGCACAATAAGAGAAAGCTCTGTGACCCGCAGACTTTTTATTCACCCTAGGGACACAAAGTAGTCCTACACCCTGAGAGTGCAGAGCCCAGGCCGGTACGTAGGGTTTAATTAGATCAGCTAAGTACGGAAGTGCTAGTCCGTGAGTAATTTCATGGGTTAATAGCAGAACCTTAAAATCTGATCTCACAGGGACAGCAAGCCAGTGAAGAGATGCCAAAATGGGTGTAATGTGGTCAAACTTTATGCTTCCTGTAAAAGGCTGGCAACAGCATTTTGAACCAGTTGGAGACCCCTAATGCTGGACTGCGGTAAACCAGAAAATAGAACATAGCAGTCATCCAATCTAGAAGAAACAAATGCATGAATCAGGGTCTTAGCATCAGGTATAGAAAGGATGGGACAAATCTTCACTGTAAAGATCGTAATGTCCCATGTACATTGTGTAAGGTGAGGGGATGGCAATGTATGTGTTACACAACATCCGTTATGAACATAACAGGCCGTCCAGATGTACACGCTGCACTGGACAGCGATCGCACTGCACTCTGGCTGCCATTTGAGCATTTCTCCACCTCAACCATGCCTTGACAATGTTGGATTGTGGTGTTTGGCGGGGTGGCTGAGAGACACATGCCATTTGTGTTGCTGGGGAGGGAACACCGCACATTTGCGGGGCACTTAGAAAATGCGAGGCATTTCACACAGCCAGCTTGAAAGTGGTTGTCTGCCCTCTACTTTCGTGCTGGCAGCATGAATGGCCCACGAGTGCTGTTGGATGTTTGTGGGTGGCACCTGGACCCCAAGAGTGAGTCAAATGGCCACTCACCCTTCACAGTCATTCTGTGAAGGGTGAGTCAGCTGCTGGTGTGAAGGCTGCCTCGATTGCGGAACCCTCTGTCAGCGAGGTCTTCAACTCTCACCTCCGGGAGAGCTTCTCTCAGATCCCGGGGGAGGTTGGAGACATGGAGTCCGAGTGGACCATGTTCTCCACCTCCATTGTCGATGCGGCCACTCGTAGCTGTGGTCACAAGGTCTCTGGTGCCTGTCGCGGCAGCAATCCCTGAACCCGGTGGTGGACGCCGGAAGTAAGGGATGCCATCAAGCTGAAGAAGGAGTCCTACTTGTCCTTGTTGGTAGGTGGGACCCCGGAGGCAGCTGACAGGTACCAGCTGGCCAAGCGTGCTGCACCCCGTGCGGTCACAGAGGCAAAAACTCGGATATGGGAGGAGTTCGGGGAGACCATGGAGGAGGACTATCGGTCGACCTTGGAGAAATTCTGGCAAACCGTCCGACGCCTCAGGAGGTGGAAGCAGCTCTCCACCCGCACTGTCTACAGTGCGGGTGGAGAGCTGCTGACCCTGACTGGGGATGTTGTCGGGTGGTGGAAGGAATACTTCAAGGATCTCCTCAATCCCATCGTCACGTCTTCCGAAGAGGAAGCAGAGACTGGGGACTCAGAGGCAGACTCATCCATTACTCAGGCCGAAGTCACCGAGGTGGTTAGAAAGCTTCTTGGTGGCAAGGCTCCTGGGGTGGATGAAGTGCGTCCTGAGTACCTTAAGTCTCTGGATGTTGTGGGACTGTCTTGGCTGACACGCCTCTGCAACATCGTGTGGCAGTCGGGGACAGTGCCTCTGGATTGGCAGACCGGGGTGGTGGTCCCTCTGTTTAAGAAGGGGGACCGGACGGTGTGTTCCAACTACAGGGGGATCACACTCCTCAGCCTCCCCAGTAAGGTCTATTCCAGAGTACTGGAGAGAAGAATTCGACCAATAGCGAACCTTGGATTCAGGAGGAGCAGTGTGGTTTTCATCCTGGTCGCGGCACACTGGACCAGATCTACACGCTCCATCGGGTGCTCGAGGGTTCATGAGAGTTCGCCCAACCAGTCCTCATGTGCTTTGTGGATCTGGAGAAGGCGTTTGACCGTGTCCCTCGGGGCACCCTGTGGGGGGTGCTCCGGGAGTACGGGGTCCGGTGTCCTTTGCTAAGGGCTATCAGTCCCTGTACGACCGCAGCAGGAGCTTGGTTCGCATTGCCGGTAGTAAGTCAAACCTGTTTCCAGTGCACATTGGCCTCCGCCAGGGCTGCCCTTTGTCTCCGGTTCTGTTCATTATCTTTATGGACAGAATTTCTAGGCGCAGCCAGGGTGTAGAGGGGTCTGGTTTGGGAACCACAGAATCTCGTCTCTGCTGTTTGTGGACGATGTGGTTCTGTTGACTTCGTCAAATCAGGACCTTCAGCGTGCACTGGGGCGGTTTGCAGCCAAGCGTGAAGCGTCCGGGATGAAGGTCAGCACCTCCAAATCCGAGGCCATGGTTCTCGACCGGAAAAAGGTGCTTTGCCCTCTACAGGTCGGTGGAGTGTCTTTGCCTCAAGTGGAGGAGTTTAAGTATCTTGGGGTCTTGTTCACGAGTGAGGGACGGATGGAGCGTGAGATCGATAGACGGATCGGTGCAGCATCTGCAGTGATGTGGTCGCTGTATCGGACCGTGGTGGTGAAGAGAGAGCTGAGTAGGGGGGCAAAACTCTCGATTGACCGATCAATCTACGTTCCAGATCCTCACCTATGGTCATGAGATTTGGCTCATGACCGAAAGAACAAGATCGCGAGTACAAGCGGCCGAGATGAGTTTCCTTCGCAGGGTGGCTGGGCGCTCCCTTAGAGATAGGGTGAGGAGCTCAGTCACTCAGGAGGAGCTCGGAGTCAAGCCGCTGTTCCTCCACATCGAAAGGAGCCAGTTGAGGTGGCTCGCGCATCATTTTCGGATGCCCCCTGGACGCCTCACTGGAGAGGTGTTCCGGGCACGTCCCATCGGGAGGAGGCCCTGGGGAAGACCCAGGACACGCTGGAGGGACTGCGTCTGTCGTCTGGCTTGGGAACGCCTTGGGGTTCCCCCGGAGGAGCTGGGGAGGTGTGTGTGGATCGGGAGGTCTGGGCGGCTTTGCTTGAGCTGCTGCCCCCGCAACCCGACTCCGGATAAAGCGGAAGAAAATGGATGGATGGATGGAAGCTATTATAAGAAGGAATCCAGCAGGGGGCAGTAAATCGTCTATATTTACTGCAGCAATTAAGAGATTATCGCCCCGTTTGCGCTTAAACTGCCTTGTTTCTGCTTACAATCAACTTTAGAATGATTAAGAGGTTTTACATTGTCATCTGACAGTTAATAATCACATTATTAGTGTGAAGTTCGCTGATCCACAGCAGGATTGTTTTCCACCGGCGCGGCTCCACCGAGGCCCGAGGCGCCAGCGCACATCCACCGGCGCGGCTCCACCTGAAGCCCGAGGCATCAGCGCAGTTCCACCGGCGCAGCTCCACCGAGGCCCGAGGCGTCAGTGCAGTTCCACCGCCGCGGCTTTACCGAGGCCCGAGGCGCCAGTGCGGAGTTATCTGACCATGGGTCCGAAGAAGGCACTGACGGCGGAGGAGGGAGACGATATCAAGAAGTCCCTGGACTTTTTGTCTGAGGAAATCTCTGTTGTTAAAATGCAGCAGAAATCCATTATGGAGCTGGTGGAAGAAGTGAAGGCTCTCCGGATCCAGAATGCCGAGAAAGACCGGCGTCTGGTGTACCTGGAGAACCGTGTTGGGGAGTTGGAACAGTACACAAGGATGAACGACGTTATTATTACAGGAATTCATATTAAACCTCGATCCTACGCACGGGCGGTGTCAGAAGACAGCAGAGGGGAGGCCAGCGAGCAGGAGGCCAGCTTAGTGGAACAACAGGTGGCTGACTTCCTGCAATCTAAAGGTATTCAAATGGACTGTAATAACATTGAAGCATGCCACCCCTTGCCCAGGAGAGAGGATGGAGACAAGCGAGCAGTTATAATGAGGTTTGTCAACAGAAAACATAAAATGGCATTGTTAAAACAGGGACAGAAACTCAAAGGAACAAACGTATTCATCAATGAACATCTGACCAAAAGAAACGCAGACATCGCCAGGAAAGCTCGTTTCTTAAAAAAGCAGGGAAAAATTCAACAGACATGGACATCCAACTGCAAAACATTTATCAAATTGAATGGAACACCAGAACAAGCGAAGGTTATGGTAATCAGGAACATCGAGGAACTGGACAAATACGACCAATAAGGTCTGAGGACACAAACACATCACAACACCATGACACAGACCAGAGGAACCTATTCATCTACTACATCATCTACTACATCATCTACATCTGGAGACAAGAAGGATATAACTCAAAGGATTGCTGATCATGGAGAAGTAGAACTGCGAACATTTAAATACACAGACCACAATGTACTGCACTTGGAGCACGATATAGACCCGGACAATAATTTCTTCTCAAATATCAGTGACAGCTGTTGCTATTATACAGATGAACAGTTTAATCGCATCATTAAAACGGATAACAAATTATCAATAATCCATTTCAACAGCAGAAGTCTATATGCAAACTTTAACAACATTAAAGAATATTTAAGTCAATTTAAAAAAATATTTAACATAATTGCTATATCAGAAACGTGGATCAATGAAGATAAAGGAATGGATTTTGAACTGGATGGATATGAATTTAATTGTGTAAACAGAAAGAATAAGAGTGGAGGAGGAGTGGCTGTGTATGTGGATAAGAACATGGATTATAAAATAGTAGACAATATGACAACTGTGATCGATAACTTATTAGAATGTATAACTATTGAAATATGTGAAGAAAAAAGCAAAAATGTATTAGTCAGCTGTATATATAGAGCACCAGGATCTAGTATTGAAACATTCACTGACTGTATGGGAAAAATGTTCTCAAAAACTAATAAAAAACTGTGTTCATTTGTGGTGACTTAAATATTGATCTGCTCAATCCAAATAAGCATAAAATAATAGATGAATTTATCAGTATAATGTACAGTATGAGTTTATATCCAAAAATCACCAGGCCAAGCAGAATTACATCCCATAGTGCTACCTTAATTGATAATATATTCAGCAATGATATTGAGAATAACACAGTGAGTGGATTATTAATCAGTGACATTAGTGATCATCTACCAGTTTTCATCGTTTATAATAGAAACCATCGGCGGAATCAGCCAGAGGAGAAAATAAAATACAGGCGAGTGCGGACAGAGGAAAACATGAACATACTAAAGAAGGATTTACAGGAGCAAAACTGGGAAAAGGTATACAATGAAAGTGATGTTGATAGTGCATATGAAACTTTTTACAAATATTTACATCATTATATGATAAAAGTTGTCCAATTAAACAAGACTACAGAAAACAAAAAATCCAAGCTCGACCATGGATGACGAAAGGGTTACGAAATGCATGTAATAAGAAAAATACACTGTATAGAGAATTCATAAAACTAAAGACTAAAGAGGCAGAAAATAGATATAAGAAATACAAAAATAGATTAACTAATATTATACGGGTATGTAGGAAGGAATATTATAGTAACATATTATATAATAACAAAAACAATATTAATGTTGGGGGCGCAAATGAACGGACAATGAATAAGCCAAAAAGTAACAATTTAATGTTGTGACAATACACAACTAAATACACAAAATTTGCAAAGTCAATTAACACCAGGTGTCGTGTTGGCAGGCTCGAAGATAGAAGACCCCTGACGAGAGAGAAGCCGCGTCCCACACGGCTTCCACCAACAACGGCCTGAAGAACACCGGAGCCGCCAAGTCCCGAGTCCCCAGGTGGCCTCTGTCTTCGGCTGTCGACCCTGGTACTGCTGGCAAAAAGCAAAGACAAGATGAATGAGTGTGAGTCCGCACACTCAGTAATCCACAGTCTGCACACAGTTAGGAGGGAGCACCTCCACCTCCAATCACACACTCGTGCAGCTCCTGTTTAATCCACTTATCTGGTTTGGGGTGTGAGGCGAAGCCGTCGCTGTCACACCAAACGCCAATCCCACAGATAAGGAAAGCACCAGGAAAACGGCTGCAACAGAAGTTCAGATTATTACTCAACGTATGAGTCAGCAGAGAAAATTACCTCTTCGGTAGTCGATTTCTCGGCGAGGAGGTGGAGTTGCAGTCCGGTCTTTATGGTGGTGATGATGATGATGAACGAGTGACAGCTGGTGCAGAGGATGAATGACAGCTGTCACTTCATCTGGGTCTGGCGCCCTCTCGTGCTTGGAGCCCGCACTCCAAGCAGGGCGCCCTCTGGTTGTGGTGGGCCAGCAGTACCTCCTCTTCAGCGGCCCACATAACAATTAAAGGAATATGGGATATATTAAATAGCATTATCAAAAATGGTAATAAAAAACAGAGTTACCCTCAGTATTTCATTGATAATAATGTCAAGAAGGAAAATAAGGATGAGGTAGTCAACGGTTTTAATAATTTTTTTGTGAATATTGGACCAAGATTGGCAGAAAAAATTCCCAATTCCCAACCTGAGGATTGGGATAATAATCTCATAGAAAGAAATCCCTGTTCAATGTTCCTCACAGCAGTGGATGGAAAAGAAATTATAGACATTGTGAATAATTGTAAATATAAAACATCTAATGATTTAAATGAAATTGATATGGTGGTGGTAAAACAAGTCATTGAATGGATTGTAGAACCATTAACATACATCTGTAACTTATTTCAAACCGGTAAATTTCCCAATCAAATTAAAATAGCTAAGGTTGTGCCGCTGTATAAGACTGGGGTTAGACACCACTTCACAAATTATAGACCTGTTTCTTTGCTTCCACAATTTTCCAAATTATTAGAAAAGTTATTCAATAATAGATTAGACAAATTCATAAATAAACATAAATTACTTACTGATAGTCAATATGGATTCAGAGCACATAGTTCAACATCACTTGCATTAATAGAATCAGTTGAGATTACAAACGCCATAGACCACAAATTACATTCAGTTGGAATATTTATAGACCTTAAAAAGGCTTTTGATACAATCAATCATGACATATTAATCAATAAACTTGAACAGTATGGGATTAGGGGGTTGGTGTTGCACTGGGTGAGAAGCTACTTAAGTAACAGAAAACAGTTTGTGAAGTTGGGGGAATATACATCATCATGCTTGGACAATGCTTGTGGTGTCCCACAGGGGTCAGTATTGGGTCCAAAACTGTTTCTAATTTCTATAAATGATATTGTCAATGTTTCCAAAATATTAAAATTAGTATTATTTGCAGATGACACAAGCATTTTTTGTTCAGGGGGGGATTTGCAGGAGTTACTGAGGAGGATCAGTATAGAAATGGGAAAATTGAAAATATGGTTTGACAGAAACAAATTATCATTAAACTTAAGTAAAACAAAATACATGTTATTTGGCTATTGTAATACAGACATACAGGTTCAGTTACAAGTCGAAGGGGTAGATATTGAAAGGGTACATGAAAATAAGTTTCTGGGGGTGATAATAGATGATAAGATAAACTGGAAGACTCATATAAAACATATACAAAGTAAACTGTCAAGAAGCATTTCAGTTCTAAACAAAGCGAAACATATTCTGGACCACAACTCACTCCGCATTCTTTACTGCTCACTGGTTTTACCATATTTACAGTACTGTGCAGAGGTATGGGGTAATACTTATGAAGGTACAACACAATCACTATCAGTAATGCAGAAAAGAGCTATAAGAATTATTCATAATACTGGCTATAGAGATCATACAAATCCACTATTTTTACAATCCAAATTCTTAAAATTCACAGACTTGGTTCATTTTCAAACAGTACAAATCGTGTATAAAGCAATAAACAATTTACTTCCAGCAAATATTAAAAATATGTTTTTTAACAGATCAGGGGATTGCAGTCTGAGGGGGAAATTTAATTTAAAGCATCGGTGGGCATGAACAACATTAAAAGGTTTCTGTATTTCTGTCTGTGGGGTGAGGATGTGGAACAGATTGGGAGTGGGGCTCAAGCAATGTCCAAGCATGAACCAGTTCAAACAGCGGTACAAAAATATGTTTTTTTCTAGGTATAGGGAGGAGGAAGGGTAATGAGGGTTAGGGTGTTTTTGTTTTTTGCTTCGGCTTGTAAATATATAGTATTTTGTATGTAAGTAGGTATGTGTAGGTGTATATATATATATATATATATATATATATGTATATATATACGAGGTCTGTCCGTAAAGTATAGGTCCTTTTTATTTTTTTCAAAAACTATATGGATTTCATTCATATGTTTTTACGTCAGACATGCTTGAACCCTCGTGCGCATGCGTGAGTTTTTCCACGCCTGTCGGTGACATCATTCGCCTGTGAGCACTCCTTGTGGGAGGAGTCGTCCAGCCCCTCGTCGGAATTCCTTTGTCTGAGAAGTTGCTGAGAGACTGGCGCTTTGTTTGATCAAAATTTTTTCTATACCTGTGAGACACATCGAAGTGGACATGGTTCGAAAATTAAGCTGGTTTTCAGTGAAAATTTTAACAGCTGATGAGAGATTTTGAGGTGATTCTGTCGCTTTAAGGACTTTTCACGGTGCGAGACGTCGCGCAGCGCTCTCAGGCGGCGTCGTCAGCCTGTTTCAAGCTTAAAACCTCCTCATTTCAGGCTCTATTGATCCAGGATGTCGTGAGAGAACAGAGAAGTTTCAGAAGAAGTCGGTTTCAGCATTTTATCTGGATATTCCACTGTTAAAGGAGATTTTTTTAATGAAAGACGTGCGGGCGGATTGCAGCGTCGGCTCGCAGCCGCCGCGACGCTCCGCCACAGGAAAAACACCTCTGTTGGAAGCCTTGAGGACAAGTTGGAACATCTCCAGCTGATAAACAATTTCTCATATACTCACTCCACTGAAAGCCATCAAAAGCCAACTGGATTTTAACAAATGGTTATCAACACGGAGGTGTTTTTCCTGTGCCGCCGCACCGCGTCGGCTGCGTCCCGACGCGCGGACCCATCCGCACGTCTTTCATTAAAAAAATATCCTTTAACAGTGGAATATCCGGATAAAATGCTGAAACCGACTTCTTCTGAAACTTCTCCGTTCTCTCACGACGTCCTGGATTAATAGAGCCTGAAATGTGGAGGTTTTAAGCTTGAAACAGGCTGACGATGCCGCCTGAGAGCGCTGAGCGACATTTCGCACCGTGAAAAGTCCTTAAAGCGACAGAATCACCTCAAAATCTCTCATCAGCTGTTAAAATTTTCACTGAAAACCAGCTTAATTTTTCGAACCATGTCCACTTCGATGTGTCTCACAGGTTTAGAAAAAATTTTGATCAAACAAAGCGCCAGTCTCTCAGCAACTTCTCAGACAAAGGAATTCCGACGAGGGGCTGGACGACTCCTCCCACAAGGAGTGCTCACAGGCGAATGACGTCACCGACAGGCATGGAAAAACTCACGCATGCGCACGAGGGTGCAAGCATGTCTGACGTAAAAACATATGAATGAAATCCATATAGTTTTTGAAAAAAATAAAAAGGAATCTATGTGTATATGTGGCAAAGGGTATCACTGGTTGTGGGGAAGAAGGGGTAGGGAAAAATAAGCTGATGCTTCACCCTACCCCTTTTCGGACATGTTGGGTACACAGTAGGAACTTTTTTGTTGTTGTCTTCACTGATCTGTCTTGTAATTGTTGTTGTATCAAATGTTCGAAATAAACAGTTTTCATTCATTCATTCATTCATTCATAAGCATTTTGAGCTTTACTCATTTTTTAAACACATTGTTATTCTTTTGAACACAACTGTACGTTAGTCATCAGAATAGAGGCAGGATGTGGAGTGACTCTTCTGTATTGGCGTGACTGTCAATACCAGCATTGGTACTGATATTATCGATATTAGGATTGATCCTCCCATCTCTATTATCTACAGTATTTGGTTGTGGTGATCACTGGGAGAAAGTTCAGTCATGCTGACAGATGCCTTCTAATACGACTACTAGAATCACTTACTAATTTTGATCAGTGCCACTACACTCTGCCACTGTATTTCTGCCTTGACAGCATGAAAATGGAAACTACTGTTGAACACCAGTGCTGTGACAGACTAGATATATTCTCTGTATACATATTGTATGACACACATTCCAGGCTTTGTGATGGAATAAGCACTATTCCCGATTCAAGGGCAATTGGCTCAACATTTAGAAGCAGAAGATTCTGCTAAATCTCACCACACACACAACGACATGTCTCTCTAAGGATGGTTGGACCGTAATGTAGGATGCCATATTTCACTGGGACTGTCAGAACACAACAGGAATGACACATATTATGAGATTTATGAGTGTGATAAATACACCCTCTTTTATGCTCCTCAAAGCGGCTTTCCATCGGCTCCTCAGCAGTATGTTCAAGTGATTGATTGCAAGAATGTTCATTGTCCTTGTCCACTCCTAAAGCTGTTTATACTCTGTTTTCTATCCTAGATGGAGATCTACCTTTACAAGTCAGATGACTTTGACAGTCTCACTGCTGCCATCAAGGAAAGACGCATCATTGCTGCCATGGCTGTCTTTTTTGAGGTAAAGTATAAACAGGGCTCAAGGATAAAGAAACTAAAATTACCACGAGAGTGGATTTAGACCACAAAATAGTTTTTTTTTTTAAATCAGCAGATGACAAAAACAGTACCGCCTCACCAGATATGATGAAGCAGGATGGGAAAGATACATACAGTTGTGATTGTCAGGCGTGGCACAAACAGAGCAGGACACAAATGCAAACTCTCACTGCAGGTGCTGTTAGAATTAGGTTTCATTGTAAAACAGGCAGGGATTCGGTACACAGGTGGTCTAGAAGCAAAGGCAAAGGGTACAGATAGACGTGTGGCTGAGGCTTGGTCCAAAAAACAGGCTGAGGTAAAAAAAAAAAAAATGGCGTGGTGGTACTCAGAGGCAACGACAAATACGACGACAAGGGCAAAACAAGGTCAAACACTGGCAGGCTGATAGAAAGGCTAAACAAGATGAGAAACGGCTGGAAAGTGAAATACATTCAACAATCAGGCAGTGAGCTGTGAGACTGTGAGGGCTTAAATAATTGGTGGTGTAATTAGTGGAACAAGAAGCAGGTGTCAGTGAAAGTTCTGGAAGGGGGCGTGACTAGTGAACAAAGATTATGCATGGGCAAGATAATGGGGAAGCAGGGCTGTGAAAACTCCACGGATCTGCGGGATTCCCCAGATTTCATCATGGGGGGATGGGGTGTTAGTGATGTACTCTTTAATCGTGAACATCACTGAGTTTTTAAAATGCTTATTGCAAAGCGTTCTCTTTTTTACAACAGTAAGTTTTATAAGTCCGCAGACACTGAACTGTGTGTTACAGATACAAATCAGTTTCCTTGGATCCGCGGAGTTTCACGGAGGAAAAATGCCACCCAAACCGTAGCTGTTACGACAGTTGTCGTAAAGCAGGACTGGTTGGTTACTGCGGTGACGCTGTGTGGCTCCTGTGCGACGCTTAAGCTAAACTTAGCATGTGGACATCCCAAACTTTTAGAGCTTTCAATTTTTTAAAGAAGATTTGTGCAGCATGTCTGTGTCACGGACCGACATCTCACAGAGAGAAGATGGCGAGAAAGACTTTGAAAAAGTCTTATAAGGACAAGAATCCGTGGAATTGTCGCTGGCTTCATCAACACACCTGAAAGATAAAAGAAACGGGAAAAGTGAACTATGCTGTCTCAGGAAAACACGGTAACAATTTTTATCTCCCTGGAAAATAAACATTCTGCTGTTCAAACAGGATTTTAGACAAGATTATGTGACTTTTTTTTCAGTAATCTAGACTTTCTTTCATTGTAGAAAAGACATTGTGGCTTTGAATGGATTTAGGCTGCATGAATTTACACAAGAATATAAATGACTTTGTACTATAAGGTATGTTATTGCTATTTTACCATGATTTTCCAAATATTCTACAAGGTTTAGCTGTGGTTTTTGAAATGCTGTAACAGTCTTTTCAGTCTTCATAAATTTCATGTAGTTTAATTGTTCTGAGTTAATGCATAATTTGGTTTACAATTAAAAGGAAAATCATTCCAGGTTCTACTTCCGTGTCATATTCTGTTATTTCAACATCATCATTGACAGGTCAAATAAAAGATTGAATGTAGGATCATTTAAATATCCACTAATTTTGAGATTTGTTCTTCCAGGAGATGCTGAAAAAGTATCATTAGATAAAAATTTAATTCTGGGGCCCCACAGGGCCCTAGACCGCGGATCCTGGGGAGCTGTACCCCCCCTGCAAATTTTCCTTGGATTTCACAATTTTCATTTCACAGCCCTGGGAAGGGAGTGCACAAAGTGGAGTGATGTCAGATACAAAGATGCGTGAGAAGGTGCAAGAGCGGGAGTGAATGAAAATGCAAAGCAGACAGAATCACAGTGTGGGAGACAAAGACACGAGGCAGGTGCGGGAAGTGGAGTGAACACAAACAAATGAGGACAACGTGAGAACAGGGCAAAAACAGAATATGATACTAGGGGACCAGAACAGAGCAAGAATCATGGGAACTAAAAGCAAACCAAGATATAGTAAGTACAAAAGAAAAACTACATAAGAACTCATCAGAAAATCAATACTGAAGCAAAACTAAACAGGAACTGACTAATTAACAGAAAGCAAAACCCGATATAAAAGTACAACAGAAAACAACAGAAATGAGAACAGCAGATAAACAAAACTGGTGACTACAGAATAGTGCAATAAATAAAAAGAACTAACTGATGAGCAATAAGTGACAAACGGAACATAATCAGAAGAAACACTTGAAGATAAATAATAACCAAAACCTGTGACTAAGGCATAATACAATTAATGTGATATACAGAATACGAGGGCAGCGTTCACACCGGGCGCGATCAGACGCTACAAATTCGCGGGGGTCGCGTGGCGACAGACGCGCCTCCTTTGCCCGGTGTGTCGGTCTGCTTGGGTGGACTTTCGCTGCAAAAATTCGCCCCCGTGCGTCATCAAATAGGAGGAGCTTCCATTCCGCGTCAAGTCATCATGACGGACCTTTCACACGGAGCAAGTTGTTGTGAAAAGCTCCCAATACAGAGTGTATCATTATTTGCTGCAGGAGCTGCGTCTGGATGACGGCTGCTTTCAGCTGTCCTTCCGCCTCTGCGGGACCCAGTTCGAGGACCAGCTGTCCCGTTCACGCGCGCACACATGTAAACAATAAAAAAAAAGAAACTCCGCTGCTTGCTGCAGCTTGCACCTCCCCCAAAAAACTCTGTCATAATTGTGTTTAGAAACTAGTCAGCATTTGTTTTATTATAGGTCTGCGCTCAGCGCTCTCAGGCGGCGTCGTCAGCCTGTTCAAGCTGAAAACCTCCACATTTCAGGCTCTATTGATCCAGGATGTCGTGAGAGAACAGAGAAGTTTCAGAAGAAGTCGGTTTCAGCATTTTATCCAGATATTCCACTGTTAAATGAGATTTTTTTAATGAAAGACGTGCAGATGGGTCCGAGTGTCGGGACGCAGCCGCCGCGACGCTCCGCCACAGGAAAAACACCTCTGTTGGAAGCCTTAAGGACAAGTTGGAACATGTCCTGCTGTTAAACAATTTCTCATATACTCACTCCACTGAAAGCCATCAAAAGCCGCCTGGATTTTACAAATGGTTATCAACACGGAGGTGTTTTTCCTGTGCCGCCGCACCGCGTCGGCTGCGTCCCGACGCGCGGACCCGTCCGCACGTCTTTCATATCTCCTTTAACAGTGGAATATCCGGATAAAATGCTGAAACCGACTTCTTTTGAAACTGTTCTCTCACGACGTCCTGGATCAATAGAGCCTGAAATGTGGAGGTTTTCAGCTTGAACAGGCTGACGACGGCGGCTGAGAGCGCTGAGCGACGTCTCGCACCGTGGGAAGTCCTTAAAGCGACAGAATCACCTCAAAATCTCTCATCAGCCGTTAAAATTTTCACTGAAAACCAGCTTAATTTTTCGAACCGTGTCCACTTCGATGTGTCTCACAGGTTTAGAAAAAATTTTGATCAAACAACGCGCCAGTCTCTCAGCAACTTCTCAGACAAAGGAATTCCGACGAGGGGCTGGACGACTCCTCCCACAAGGAGTGCTCACAGGCGAATGACATCACCGACAGGCATGGAAAAACTCACGCATGCGCATGAGGGTTCAAGCATGTCTGACGTAAAAACATATGAATGAAATCCATATAGTTTTTGAAAAAAATAAAAAAGACCGTTACTTTATTGACAGCCCTCGTAAAACTAAGACTAAAGCAACATAAGGGACCAAGAGTAAAAGCAAACAATAAATAATAAAGCAAAACTATATGCGTGAGCATCAAATAATATACAGAAGATAAATGAAAGAAAACCGTTCATAAGGGATGCATGAAAATTCATTAAGGTATATCTTATATATTATATTCCAATTCTAAGGTGGAACTATGCTAGTATACAAAGGTATATCTAAATATCTAAAAAGGAAGAGTAAGATAGCAGAGTAGAAAAGAGTAGAGCCACTTAGGTGCCTGGTCTTGAGAATAAGACATGAATAACCACACAGAGGCTCAGAACACAGAAATGGATGCAAATCCATACTTACGGATCATGATAGTGATCAGATGTTTACATACACTTGCTGTGGACGGGGAATATCCTTATTGTGCTTCCAATGATTTTTATTTAAATGTACTTTTAGGACAATGCCTGTGTAGCATACATATGCAGCACGTATGTAAACGTGACCAAAACTGGAAATTAATGGACAATTAGTCTAGTTTGGAAGAGAACATTAGATAACCATTTGAGGCCAGTAAACGATAAATATTTGTTCATAGTAATTGCTCGCACCTGTGTTGGAGAAACTCTTGACTTTACAGAGTTGTTGATGAGATTTTTAAAATTATTACTGATGTTGTATTCTTACAAGTGTCATGACCATAAAATTCCTTATTAGGCAAGAATGATCCTAATTTTTGTTCTCTGTAATGCACCTCTGAGTTTTATGATGCATGAAATGGCATAAACCAGCAATGCCAACATCAGGTCCATGTTCACTCTGTATGATGCGTTTTTTACTTGTGCTTGCAGTTTCTCTGTGATTGATTGTAGACAACCAGTGGGAGCTCACGTTCAGCCTCATATTATATAGGCAAAGGTTATGGCTCAGGCAGGAGAAGGCTGGAATGGGGACACAGGTGTTTGTAATGTAGGTCTACTCTTAGACAGTGATGAACCATATACTAAAAACCTCCGCTGGGTCCTGACAGCCCTATTGCTTAGTGCAATTAGCACCAATGTACACAATCCGCTGAATAGCAGTTTACACTGCAAGGGTTTTTAAGCGGTCACACACACACGCTTACATGTTGGATCACATTGAACATTTCTAATCAATGAGGCGTTCCTCCTGCACTCCCCAAAGGGCTATTAGTGGCCTCTAAGGTCTGCCTATTATCCACATTCAGCTTTCGGTTTCTCACAATTATTCTCCTCTGACTGACCTGAATTAATGTTGAACAAAGGAATATTAGTGTCTGTGTTCCAGCTCTGTTTTGTCCAGTCTTGTATCTAAGTAGGACATTTGAGACATTGTAGATGCGGGCTAAACAACTTTTAGGCTCCAGATGATACAGAAAGAATCATGCTGGTGTTGGTGCTCGGCTGACATGTGTTAACAGCCAAAGTGTCTGTGGATTTAAAGAGGTCACTTGGGTTTGTAGGTTTGTATTCATAATACAAACATGGCCTTTAGCTAGTCAGGGCCATGATTAGATGTTTAGTTGTAAAATTGGAGAAATACAATCATTTATAAATGTCACACATACGCTTTCCCTTGCCTAGCAGCACCTTCAAGGTACATAAACACCTCCTCTAGACTAACACATAATATTGCATCACATCTTACCAATACCAATTTTATATATACAGCAACACATCCAGGTACAGGTACGATCAAAATAAATATAAAAAATAGTTAAGCTATCAAATTTACAATTTATGTTGATTTATTTAATTAATTTATGCTTCTGCAGCTCTGTAACTTTGTGTCATGCAATGACGTGCGTGACAGTTTTAAAGTTCTCTGTTGCTGGATTATGCTTTATTCTAGATTAATATGATCCTCAACAAGCTTTTCTTTCTACAGTCATCAAGCTGTACAATTCCCTCTTTTTCTGACTTTGTGTTGTAAATTTGTGGACTGTAAATTTGCCAAATGTTTGTGATCCCGAAATATAATCAGCGTGCGCGCTCAAAAATCTATTGAAATATGAGAGGAAAGAGTGAAAGCAGAAAAGTGTCAAGTCACAGCGTTTTGCTGTGTCTGATTTAACAGGTGCACGTCAGGCTGTGAGTCAGAGTCTGTGCACGGTTTGAAAAAATAAATGGTCACCCTTTTAATCACGGAAATGGCTCCGTTCCCACATGCTTGCGGTTTTTAATGGAAATGCATTATGCGCGGATGGGACATTTTATCCAATGTGAGTGAAAAATCTGTTATACAAAATACGTTATATATGGTGTTTATTACATGGAAAACAATACAAATACATTGGGATTTTTTTTTGTCCGGTGACTGCGAATATCCGGTTTAGGTGAGTTTTACTGTATGTGGGACTGAAAACTAAATTTTCAATGAAGTTGCTTCCATCCCACATGGCTGACTTAATTTTTTTTCTTCTGTTTGTTGTGCCTATTTGTGCATCCAAATGCACAACAACCCCGCATTTTCAGTGAATAAATAAATAAAATAGCTAGATTTACATGCAGATAGATTAACAGCGAATGCTATTTTGACCCCAAGATAGATAGACAGATATGAAATTTATTGTCAGATCATAGATCTGAAATTTGTTTCGCATGTTCAGCAGCTCCGTATAACACAAGGACAATAGACATCATACATTAAAACAATTACATCACACAAAGAAAACAACAATAAACAATCATCCATTTGCCTTCACACTCTGACTCTATGAACTAAGCTCCTCATTTAGTTTCAAGATAGACTGATGTATAAATGAGTTCTTAAGCCTGACTTTATTATAGCGCGGCACACAGTAGCGTCGCCCTGATGGTAAGAGCACATATTCAGAATTTAGGACATGGCTGGGGTCAGAGGCGATGTTCTTTGCTAACCGCATCATGTTGTTATGATATGCGGCTTCATGCTGACCATCCAGAGACTGTCCCACTATCTTAGAGCAGATTTTAAGCAGTTGTCTAAGCCCAGATTTAGCAGTGATGGACAGACAACTGAACCACACAGCGTTACAATACTGCAGAACACTAAGGATGATGGAAGTGAAAAACAGCAACGGGACCTGATGAGAGGCCCCAAAAGACCGCAGGCGACGAAGGAAATACATTCTTTGTTTGGTCTTTTTACAAACAAAGTCTATGTGATGTTTCCATGACAATAAACAGTCAATCATCACACCCAGATATTTAAATGACTCCGCCTGTTTTACACTCTTGTTGTTTATGATGGTGCGTGCTACTGTTACAGTTTTTGTACAGAAAACCAACTCCTCTGTTTTTTTGGTGTTTATTTCCAGAGTGTTGTTTTTGCTCCACATCACAACCTTGTCGACCCCCTGTTGGTGCAGCTCAGGGCTGTCTGTGTTTGACAGCAGTGTCAGCAATACAGTATCGTCTGAATATTTGATGACGTACTGATTACTGGATGTTGCACGACAGTCATCAGTGTATAAGGTGAAAAGCAGGGCTGAACTAACACAGCCCTGGGGGGCACCGACAGAGGTCGTGATGGCAGAGGAGAGTGTGTTGTTCAGTTTAACCAGTTGAACTCTATTTGTGAGGAAGGATGCGTACCAGTGAATCAGATATGGGTTAACTCCGTGCTGTAACAGTTTGAAGATCAGGATGTCTGCTTTAATAGTATTAAAGGCTGATGAGAAATCTAAGAAAAGAGCTCTTGCATAATTATTTGACTTATAAAGGTGCTTTGTGATAATGTGGATGAGGGCAGCAACAGCATCCTCAGTACCACAACCAGTTTTATAAGCAAACTGGAATGGATCCAGTTTGCTGCTGACTGAACTTTATAAATGTTTTATCAAGATTCTCTGGAGAGCCTTCATAATCACTGACGTTAACGCGATAGGCCTAAAATCCTTGCTTTCTTTGGCATTTGGGATTTTAGGTATTGGTTTGACATGAGCAGTTTTCCATGCTATGGGAACTGTGAATGTATCAATTGACAACTGAAAGACTGGTTGCCAGGCCAGAGCGAGTTCTGTTGCAAAGTTTTTTAACAGATAGGGGCTGCTCTTGTCAGGCCCTTCAGCTTTTTTAATGTTTGTTGTTTTAAAAGTTTTCCTCACCTCATTGACAGTGATTTCAATCCTGTCCAAGCCAGGGTGGATATTTGCAAGGATTCTGTCACATTTCTGAGAGGTATCAGGTGATTCAAATCTAGAATAGAATGTGTTTAGATCATTAGCAAATTTGTACTCATTTTCGACAATGATAGCTTTATTAGAAGAGGTCATTCCTGTCATTGTCTTCATATTGTCCCATACCTGTTTCGAGTTTTTGCTTTTAAAAGCGTTCTCTAAATCTTGCCGGTGCCTGGACTTTGCTTCTCTTAATTTGATTCTTATCTCTTTTTCAGTGTGTTTGAGTGTTCCTTTGTCTTTCCTTTTAAAAGCCAAGTTCCTCACATTTATAATTCCTTTGATGTCCTTTGACACATATGATTTATTATTTGGGTACACTTTAATTTCTTTAGTTGGAACCACTAACTGCACACAGAAATTAATATAGTCGTTAATAACTGTGCTCCTGTCATCTAATGAACCCTCATAGAAGGTGTCCCAATTTGTCCAATCAAAGCAAGCCCTAAGCTGTTCCTTATTTTCATTTGTCCAAATCCTTATCTCTTTCTTAACTGGTTTACTTCTCTTAAATTTAGTTTTGTAGGTTGGTATTATGTGGACAACATTGTGATCTGAGTTCAGTATTGGAGGTCTGCACTTTGAGATATAGGCATTCTTAATATTTACAAAACACTTATCCAGCACATTGTTTATTCTTGTTTGTTTTTTAACATACTGTTCAAATCCAGGCAGAACAGGCTCCAAGTTGCACTGGTTCATGTCCCCAATAACTATAGTTTTTTTTTTTTTTTTTGACAACAAAGTTTGACAAAGTTTAATTCGGCACACAAAATATTCAAATAGAAAAAAATGAACAATTCCATAAACAAACACAGACAAAACTCCGAAAGGGTGTGGGCTGAAGCAAAGCTTATTAGCGCCCACCCCTGCTAGTACAAGTCCAACAATTCTAATCAGTCATATTTACATAAATATAAATTCACTACTACATGTCGACACACAGACATACACATCAATATACTATTCACTTATAATTATATTTATATAGTACCAGATCATAAGAAAGTCAAATCAAGGCACTTTACGCCAGTAAGGACTAACCTTACCAACCCCCAGAGCAAGCACTAGGCAACTGTGGTGAGGAAAAAGCTCCCTATAAGGAAGAAACCTCAAGCAGACCAGGCTCTTGGGGGTGACCCTCTGCTTGGGCTGTGCCATATATACCTATATACATACGTATATACTTTACAAACATAAATATATACATACATATACACAGTCACTTATATACATATACATATACACCTACCCATATCTATATATCTACATGCGCATATACATACCCACACATTCAAATATACAATAAGTCCCACTTATAAATTGAACATTCCATATAAATCAAATTATATTTTCTTCTTTATGATACTTAGACATAATGTTCTTTTTGAGTAGTTTCTTAAATCTCACTAAGGTACTACTCATTCTAACCTCTGTTGAACATTTGTTCCATTTCCTCACCCCAACCACAGACACACAAAAACCCTTTACATTTGTTCTTACTGGTGGTTTCATAAAAATTGCACAACCTCTTAAACTATATCTGGATTCCCTCAATCGGAACAGACTCTGGACATGTCTCGGTAAGGCTTGGTTTTTCGCTCGAAATAAAGTTTGAATTGTAATGTAATCAACCAAATCAATGAATTTTAATAAATTTAAAGACACAAATAGAGAATGAGTTGGTTCACGATATTGTTTATTGCAGATGATTCGTATGGCTCGTTTTTGCAAAAGGAATATTGGATTGGTATTTGATTTGTAAGTGTTTCCCCATGACTCAACACAATATGTCATATATGGTACCATCAGAGAATGATATAAAGTAAGTAACCCTTCTTGCGGCAGTAGGTCTTTGGCTTTATACAAAATGGCTATAGTTTTTGACAATTTTGATTTCACATAATTTATATGTGGTTTCCAGCTAAGTTTATTATCAATTATAACACCTAAAAATTTATTCTCTGTTACTAACTCAATTTCCTTATTGTTTATAGTTAAATTTTACATTTGGGTGCCTGTTTATTTCAAAATATAATACATTTAGTTTTCCCAAGGTTGAGTGACAACTTATTAGCGTCAAACAAACCTTAAATTTTTCCAGTTCTTTCTCCACTATGTCCAGAAGCTGTTCAAGATTTTCACCGCTACAGAACACAGTTGTATCATCCGCAAAAAGGACACATCTCAGTGAACTCGACACCCAACTTATATCATTTATATAGATTATAAACAACAAAGGACCCAGCACTGAGCCCTGCGGCACCCCACATGTGACATCCCTGAGTTCAGAATTTGTATTATTGAATTGAACATACTGAAATCTGCCTTGTAAATAACTAGCTATCCATTCATATGCCAGACCTCTGAGTCCATATTTCTGCAGTTTACTTAATAGTATTCCATGGTTAATTGTGTCAAACGCTTTCTGTAAATAAAAAAAACACCTATTGTGTATTGTTTATTATCAATTGCAGTTGCTATACTTTCTACAAAGTCCATCAAAGCATGTGATGTAGTTCGAGACCTTCTGAATCCATATTGTTCTTCACAAATGATGTTATGCTTCAGTAAATAATCATTTAATCTTTTAGCAAATATTTTTTCCAAAATTTTGGAAAATTGTGGCAGGAGTGATATAGGTCTATAATTAGAAAATGTGTGTTTGTCACCAGTTTTAAACAGAGGAATTACTTTGGCTATTTTCATTTGAGAAGGAAATTTACCAGTACTTAGTGACATATTGCAAATATAATTGAACGGTTTTACTATACAATCAATAACTTTTTTTAATAAAGCCATATCCAAATTATTAAAATCAGTCGATTTCTTACTTTTTGAACCATGAACCAGATCAAGTATTTCCCTTTCATGAGTACCACCAATGAACATTGAAACAGATTTGTTAAACTTTGAATTATTTACCCAGAAGTTATTAGTTGATGAGTCAATCTTACTGGCAAGATTTTTACCCACATTAACGAAGTATTCATTAAAGTGTTCAGCAATAGACTCGTCGTTATCAATCGTGATGTAGTTACTCTATTCTTTTTTACTATTTCATTTAATATGTTCCATGTGTTTTTGATGTTATTTCTATTTTTGACAAGTAACTCATTATAATATGTTTTTTTACTGAGTCTCATGATATTGATTAACTTATTCTTATATGTTTTATACTTACTTTCAGCTTCCTTAGTTCGTAGTTTTATGAATTGTTTATATAGTACGTTTTTCTTTTTACATGCCCTCTGAAGTCCCTTAGTTATCCATGGTTTGTTGCTATATTGATTTCTATATATTTTGTCAACAAATGGACAGTGTTTATTATACAAACTGGAAAAAATGGAAATGAAAGCATCATATGACCTGTCAACATCATCAACAAAAACATCTGACCAATTCTGACTTGATAAATCCTCCCTTAAATTATCAATTGTTTCAGGTGTTACTTTTCTACTCATGAATTTGATATTGCTTCGATACATACAACAACCCTCCAATGCAAAGACTGAGAAAACTGGCAAGTGATCACTGATATCACTGACCAGTAGTCCCCCACTAAGATTACCGGATATAACGTTAGTTAAAATATTGTCAATGAGAGTTGTTGTATCCATAGTTATTCTGCTAGGATGAATGATGGTTGGAAACAGTCCTAAACAGTACAAGGTGTTTATAAATGAGGTAATTTGTGGATGATTGTGAGGGTTTAAAAAATCTATATTGAAATCTCCACAGACAAATAAATGCTTATTTCTGTTGATTTTGTTGTACATTCCTAAGATAATGTCTTCAAAGGTGTCAATATTTGTCCCAGGAGCTCTGTAAATGCAACTAACAACTATGTTTTTGGAGTTTATAGATGTAATTTCTATGGTAACACATTCCATGATGTTGTCCACTGTAAATGACATGTTGTTAATGAGTTTACAGTTATAATCTGACCTTACAAACAATGCAACGCCTCCGCCCCTTCTCGTCTGCCTATTAACCAGGAACAATTCATAACCATCAAGATATACCAGATCTTTGTTATCCTCATTTAACCATGTTTCTGAAATTGCAATAACTGAAAAACGTTTTTTGGATGTTTTCAAACAATCATTAATAGTGGACAGATTACGAGAAAGACTTCTGCTGTTGAAATGTATAATTGAAAAATTTTCATCATTGATTTTATAATTTTTGAATTGTTCTTCTGTAAAATATTTGCACTGTCTCACAATATTCTCACTGAAAAAGGTATCAGGATCATTTTCAGATTCGAAGGGGTGGTTAGCAGAGTTATTATATTTAAATGTATCTAGACAGAGCTCCTGGGCAGAAATAAATGGATCATTATCCTTAGTCATTATGTCTCTCTTGTCTCCGGGTGTAGATGATGTGGATGAGTGGGTTGCTCCAGTCTGCATCATGGTGCTGTGATGTGTTTGAGTCCTCATACCTATTGTTCATATTTGTCCAGCTCCTCGATGTTCCTTATTGCCATAACCTTTGCTTGTTCTGGTGATCCGTTCAGTTTGATGAATATTTTACAGTTTGAAGTCCATGTGTGCTGGATTTTTCCCTGTTTCTTTAAGAAGCGTGCTTTCCTGGCGATGTCGGCATTCCGTTTGGTGAGATGTTCATTGATGAATACGTTTGTCCCTTTCAGTTTTCTTCCTTGTTTTAACAGTGCTGTTTTGTGTTTTCTGTTGATGAATCTCATGATGACGGTTCGTTTATCACCGTCATTTCTCCGGGGCAGAGGGTGGCACACTTCAATGTTATTTAAATCCATTTCTATACCTTTAGATAGGAGGAAATCAGCAACCTGTTTTCCCACAGAGCTGACCTCCTGTTCACTGGGCTCCCCTCCGCTCTCATCTGTTACCGCCCGTGCGTAGGACCGTGGTTTGATGTGAAGACCTGTGATGATGACGTTGTTAATTCTGGTGTACTGCTCCAATTCAGCCACTCTATTTTCCAGCTGCACCAGACACCGGTCTTTCTCGGTGTTCTGGAGCCGTAATGCCTTCACCTCCTCCACCAGATCCATGATTGATTTCTGTTGCTGCTTCACAACAGAAATCTCCTCTGATAGAAAGTCCAGAGATTTTTTAATATCGTCACCTTCCTCCGCTGTCAGAACCTTCTTAGGCCCCATGGTCGGCTTATGAGCAGCTTGTCGATCGCCGATGTTAACAGCCTGCGTTGTTTGTCACCGGGATGGATCTGCACTGCGCTGGTGCCACGCGGCCTCGGTGTTTCCGCGCTGATGGATCCGCGGTGGCTGCACGAGGCCTCGGGGAAGCGGCACTCGTGACGCGCGGCTTTAATGACGCAGCACGCGGCCTCAGTGAATTCACCACGTTGAGCGGGCCTCGGACATTGTTGCTGTCCAGTCACGGGGCTAAGTTGCCGGTTGAGGTGGTATTCCCACTGTCCGGGTTGGCAAACACCGGCGTGGCAGATGGCAACTACAAACACCACCTCTGAAAACTCAGGTACAAACTTTTTGCAGCTCGCTCTGACGACACGCAGCTCTGACTGACTGACGAGTTGGAGCGTCAGAGTATTTCATTTGTAGTTCATGGACACAGTCAGCTATGATGTTCCCACTGGGAGGGGCATAAAACACAAATAGTAAAATGCAGCCGAACTCTCTGGTTAAGTAAAAAGGTCTCAAGGTCATTCCCATAATCTCCACATTTGGGTTAAAGATCCTGTATTTCACAGCGTGTAGACGGCACCAAAGATCGTTAATTTAAACGCAGATGCCTCCTCCCCGTGTTTTTCCTGAGTCTGCATCCCTGTCAGCACGAATGAGGGTAAACCCAGGCAGTTCATAGAGGGAGTCAAGCATCGTCTCTTGTAACCAACTTTCCATAAAGCAAAGCAAAGACGCTTCACGAAATTCATTACAGTACCTGGTGTATTCCCGTATTGTGTCCACTTTGTTGCTCAGGGATCGCAGGTTTGAGAGGACGTTAGAGGGGAGCGGCGGACAGTTAAATCTTCGTCGAAACCAGTTTTTAACTCCTCCTCTTCTTCTGCGTTTCCTCCTCTGCTTAGATGTTATCAATTCCAGAGGAATATTTTCTAACAACAACGCATCCAGGCACGGGTTGTACAAAGTCCAACCAAAGATGGCACCAAGAGTCACGTGACCTTTTTTTTTTCCTGCTGATCATGTCGCTACTCTCTGAATAAAGGGACTCTAGGTGTTGTGACCACGACTTTGCCAGTCATCTTTTCCTCAGATGTATTTCCTCGGTAATACACAAAATACATTGATCAGTACCAAAATCATTTCCACCACCATCAATAGCACTCTCCCTCGTCCGCCTCATAACATGATCTCTCATAAGGTGCAAGTGTGATGTGGACCATCATATGCCTACCAAAACTGGTTTCGACTGGTAAATTTTGGTCATCATTAAAATATAAAGAATAGTTCTTACCATTACGTGGAGTGGCAGTTGTGACAGGTTGACAGGCACTGGAGGTCAGTGAGGACGACCATCATGGGGCGCAGATGAGGGTCATAGATTGGAGAGTTGGTTTGAGGACCCAGACAGATGTACCTCTCATCCTCCTCACATTGCTCTCGGCATGGACAAAGAACAGGATATAGTTTAGCATGTACCTGTTCAACAACCTGTTTGTTTTTAACACTTTTCTTCCCGTTACAAAAGCAATATATGTTTTTATGTATTTCAACGTGAGGACAGCAAGCACACACATGCACATCCGTCAAAACACGGTAAGTGTTCTGCAGCTGTGACGTCCAAAACTAGAGATCTCAGCATCTGCAGCTGTCGGCAGACACACCCCTGTCCGTCTAGCGCACACACCAACACACAATATTTATATCCATATATCAGCAGCTCATGGAAGTGAGCTCCCCCCCGGCACGCCACATGTTTATGGATTGGGGGCTGGGGGTAGTGCAACACATGGGCAATTCACACGCACGGCACATGTGTACGGGAGGAGCCAACACTCCGGCACCTCTCGTGTGTGGCTTTTTGCAAAGCCACATTCATGGGGGCACTTTTTCACATCCAGCTTGAAAGTGATCATCTGCTTACTGTTGTTGTGTTAATAGTGCAAATGGCCACACATTTTCTAAGTGCCAAGCCAAGTTAGAATGTTAGTGTGTGTCAGCTGGAATTTGGCCGACACCTGCCATGAGAGGGTTCGATGGACTCTCATAGCGCACACTCTGTCTTTCACCCGCTGGTGTGCACAAATAGTTGTAGCAACAGGTGTACGAGGCGTTGGAAGCAGCTTCGATTTTACACGTATTGCATACGATTCCTGCTTCATGCACAATTCATGCACAATTTGACAACATTTGTACTATATATGAAGGGGCCATAAGGACAATTTCATTTTGGTTCCCAGAACATTTGACAATAACGTTAGTGCAAACATTTTGAGAATCTTAGGTCTAATGTTCTCAAAACATTTTAAGGACAGTTTCTTTTTGGTTCCCCGAATATTCTGGTAATGTTACATAAAGTCACCTAAAGATATGTTTCATCCAGACATTTCCAGAACATTCTGGTAGTGTTATCTAAAGTCATAATCTAGTCATTAAAAGTAATTTGTAATTTGTAAGAAAGTCGGTGAGACTAGAGTTAATACAGTGGGGAAAATAAGTATCACATTGTATGATTTTTAAATAATTAATTTGCATTTTATTGCATATAATAAGTATTTGACCCCCTACACAAACAAAGTTTAACAATTGGTACAGAAACATTTGTCTGCCATTACAGAGGTCAGTTCTTGATCAAGTTTTCACACACTGCAACAGGGATTTTGCTCCACTCCTCCATACAGATCTTCTCCAAATCTTTCAGGTTTGGAGTTTCAACTCCCTCCAAAGATTTTCCATTGAGTTCAGGTCTGGAGACTGGCCAGGCCACTCCAGGACCTTGAAATGCTTCTTACGGAGCCCCTCCTTAGTTGCCTTGGCTGTGTGTTTGGGGTCATTGTCATGTTGGAAGACCCAGCCATGACCCATCTTCAATGCTCTTACTGAGGGAAGGAGGTTGTTTGCCAAAATCTCGCAATACATGACCCCATCCATCCTCCCTTCAATACAGTGCAGTCGTCCTGTCCCCTTTGCAGAAGAGCACCCCCAGAGTATGATGTTTCCACCCCCATGCTTCACGGTTGGGATGGTTTTCTTGGGGTTGTTCTCATCCTCTAAACATGGTAAGTGGAGTTGATTCCAAAAAGCTCTATTTTCGTCTCATCTGACCACATGACCTCTTTGTGACTGTGGTCCCAGCTCTCTTCAGGTCATTGACCAGGTCCTCCTGTGTAGTTCTGAGCTTTCTCAGAATCATCCTTACCCCACAAAGTGAAATCTTGCATGGAATCTCTGGGAGATTGACAGTCATCTTGTGTTTCTTCCACTTTCTAATAAATAATCATAAAAGTTGCTGTCTTCTACCAAGCTGCTGTCTGTTGTCCTGTAGTCCATCCCAGCCTTGTGCAGGTCTACAGTTTTGTCCCTGGTGTCCTTAGACAGCTTGGCTATGGTGGACAGGTTGGAGTGTGATTGATTGAGTGTGTGTGTACAGGTGTCTTTTATACAGGTAACAAGTTCAAACAGGCACAATTAATACAGGTAAAGAGTGCAGAATAAGAGGGCTTCTTAATGAAAAAATTAACAGGTCTGTGAGAGCCAGAATTCTTGCTGGTTGGTAGGGGGTCAAATACTTATTTTATGCAATAAAATGCAAATTAATTATTTAAAAATCATACAATGAGATTTTCTGGATTTTTTTTTTTTTAGATTCTGTCTCTCACAGTTGAAGTGTACCTACCTAAAAATTACAGACCTCTCCATTCTTTGTAGGTGGGAAAACCTGCAAAACTGACAGGGGGTCAAATACTTATTTTCCCCACTGTATATTTGTCAGATTCCCCTAAACTATGAACATGACTTGTCAATATATAAAAGGAAATAATAACATTATGACAACATTCTACAAAAATTTCTGATAACCATAACCTAAATATAACCAATATATAATGTGACCAAAACGTTATGTGTTAGCTGGGCAGCTATTAACACTGAGTTAAAAATTTTAGAAATTTAAATATTTTTTAAACATAATAAATATCATGCTTACTTTTTCTGTGAAACAAAAATTGTGGTTTTATTATTATTATTACAATTTTTTCATCATTAGAGATACTGTTGAATAATTAGGAGTTCAGGGCCAAAGTGTTACTGCTGATATTTTAAGCACTACCTCTTTAAAGATATATTTGATTAATCTTTGTTATCTTGTAGGGATTTATGTCTTACTGTGTCCACTCCTAGATTTTGTCTATATCCGCTGACCTTTAGTTGTTACGCCGCTTGTCTTAGTGGTTTTGTAATCCTCTTTCTCTGTCCATTTCCTGCAGCTGGGGCAAAAAGACAATCCAGCTGTGAACCCAATCATCCAGGGCTTAAAAGGAGTGGTGCATCATGGTAAGTTATAGACAGCAAGGACCAGATATTTTAGCATGACTGTGTAATCCCTTGATGCAGCTGGGGACACGGCAGCTCTGTTTATCACGGATGCATTTGACTTGGTTTGCAGCTCACAACTGACAGTGCTGCTGTGAGCAGACAGTGCATCCAGAAAGTGAATCCATTTCTCTCTGGCATATACTTTCTATATTTCCCAGTATCAGGGATTTGTTTTGCTAATTCGGGTCCAACATTTACAAAGAATTCATTAAATCTATTAGCTACTTTATCCAGTGTTATAATTGTCGATATCCTTATCAATAAATTACTTTGGTAAACTATTGTGCATATTGCTATTTCTTATAACATTATTTAGTACAGTATATATATATATACTGTTGCTAATAATTAGTGAAGACTAGATTTATTTTACAAAAGTCATTAATTGTTTAAATTCCCACTTTGTTTTATCAGGAGTAAAACACTCACTTTATTCAATTATATTAATTAAGCAGTTTGTCTAATTAAACAAATTAGACAAACTTAGAGAGAATATGCCTAATCTAAGTAATGTTGAATCCTATCTAGTGATAAAAAAATAAAAATATGGATTGTAAAAGCATCAGGTTTAAATTTGAGAAAGTAAGTACAAATAAGGTAAGGGAATTGCTGAAATCGTAAAGATAAGCCCCCGGGTGTGGACCGACTTGACAGTAGGCTTCTCAAACTAGCGGCTGATTGTATGCTCCTTTTTTAAGCCCATATAATAAACCTTAGCTTCCTTGTAATACATGTCCACAGGCGTGGAAACAAGGCTAAAATGATCCCTACCCCCCGAAAAATAATAACTTCCGTTTTCAATTTTAAATATTCGACCCATAAGTATTTTACCTGAGTTAGGAAAAATTATGGAGTCTATTGTATATTAGCAAATTAATAACTATTTTTCTTCTAATAACTTAATCACTGATTTTTAACATGCGTACAGAAAGAGTCACTCCACTGCTTCTCGTGTTTCTCGATCTCTTTGCTGCTTTTGATATTATCAGTCATGATTTCTTATTGGAAAAACTTGCTTGTTATGGTTTTGAGCTATCAGCTCTGACTTGGTTCTATAGTTACTTATCTAACAGAACACAGACAGTGTTTTTTAATGGCAGTTTTTCTAACACCAGGAGGGTATTATGTGGAGTGCCACAAGGGAGTTGCCTCGGTCCATTATTATTCACAATTTTCACGAATGAGTTACCATATATTTTACATAACGCTAGTATAGTAATGTATGCAGATGATTCGACCATTTATACACTGGCACGCTCACGCAATGATCTTGAAACTGTTTTAAAATATGGAATTGTAATGTGGTTGAGTGGGTTACATCCAATAAGTTAGTGTTAAATATAGAGAAGGCTAACTGTATGGTTGTTAGATCTAGCTGTGTCGTTATTCAAAGTTATCATAGAAAAAAACATAAATAGGGGTATATCAATTATGAGAAGACATGCAAGGTTTCTAAGTTGCACTACAAGTAAGTATGCTATTAACGCAGTATTATTAGTATATTTGGACTATTGCCCAGTAGTTTGGTCAAATGCTACTGGAGAAATGATAAATAGATTACAGATTATTCAGAATAGGGCTGCTCATGTGGCACTTAGATACAGTTATAGGACAAATATCATCACAATACTTAAAAAATTAAATTGGTTGTTAGTCAAAGATAGACTTTCATATGTGCTGATCATTTTTGTTAGAAAGATTATTGTCACTAAGTTACCTTATTGTTGGGGAAAGTGTAGTGACACGGACCCACAACAGGGGGCGCAAATGAACCAGACAATGAAAGAGTCAAATATGAACACTTTACTGTTGTGAATGAGCAACCAAACAGAGGAATGTGAAATTTTACAGTCCAATCACAAGGGTGACGTGTGGGCAGGCTCGAGGATAGAAGACGTCTGTCCTGAGATGAACCAGAACCACACGATTTCCTCCGTCAACCGAACCCGAGAATACTGGAGCCCGCCAAGTCCCGAGTCCCAGGTGGCCACCGTCTCGAAGGTCGGATCTGGTACTTGCTGGCAGGGAGCAGAGACAATAAGAGATGGGTGTGTGCACACCCAGTAGCAACAACGGTGGGAATGCCACCTCCACCTCTAACACACACTCGTGCAGCTCCTGTCTACCCACTTATCTGTAGAGGTGTGCAGCGGAGCCGTTGCTGGACACACTGAACGCCGGTCTCACAGACACGGAACACCACAGGAAAACGGCTGCAAAAAAGAGTTCAGACTGATACACAGTTCACTTTTCAAGGCTGAGATACTAACTGAATGGGTTGACGATATGTCGGCGAGGAGGTGAGATGAGTCCGGGTTTTTATGGAGTGAGATGATGAAGCATGAATGAGTGACAGCTGTCAGGAGATAATGAGTGACAGCTGTCACCCCCGGCTGTGTCCGTGGCGGCAGCGCCCTCTCGTGCCTGAAGCCCGCACTTCAGGCAGGGCGCCCTCTGGTGGTGGGCCAGCAGTACCTCCTCTTCAGGCGGCCCACACAGCAGGACCCCCCCCTGAACGGGCGCCGACCAGGCTTATCGGGGTGTCGACGGTAGAAATCGGCCAGGAGGGCCGGATCCAGGACGAAGCTCCTCTTCACCCAGGAGCGTTCTTCGGGTCCATACCCCTCCCAGTCCACCAGATATTGGAACCCCCGGCCCATTCGACGGACGTCCAGGAGCCGGCGCACTGTCCAAGCCGGCTCCCCGTCAATGATCCGGGCAGGAGGCGGCGCCGGACCGGGAGCACAGAGGGGTGAGTTCAATCAATCAGTCAATCAATTTTTTTTTTATATAGCGCCAAATCACAACAAACAGTTGCCCCAAGGCGCTTTATATTGTAAGGCAAGGCCATACAATAATTATGTAAAACCCCAACAGTCAAAACGACCCCCTGTGAGCAAGCACTTGGCTACAGTGGGAAGGAAAAACTCCCTTTTAACAGGAAGAAACCTCCAGCAGAACCAGGCTCAGGGAGGGGCAGTCTTCTGCTGGGACTGGTTGGGGCTGAGGGAGAGAACCAGGAAAAAGACATGCTGTGGAGGGGAGCAGAGATCGATCACTAATGATTAAATGCAGAGTGGTGCATACAGAGCAAAAAGAGAAAGAAACAGTGCATCATGGGAACCCCCCAGAAGTCTACGTCTATAGCAGCATAACTAAGGGATGGTTCAGGGTCACCTGATCCAGCCCTAACTATAAGCTTTAGCAAAAAGGAAAGTTTTAAGCCTAATCTTAAAAGTAGAGAGGGTGTCTGTCTCCCTGATCTGAATTGGGAGCTGGTTCCACAGGAGAGGAGCCTGAAAGCTGAAGGCTCTGCCTCCCATTCTACTCTTACAAACCCTAGGAACTACAAGTAAGCCTGCAGTCTGAGAGCGAAGCGCTCTATTGGGGTGATATGGTACTACGAGGTCCCTAAGATAAGATGGGACCTGATTATTCAAAACCTTATAAGTAAGAAGAAGAATTTTAAATTCTATTCTAGAATTAACAGGAAGCCAATGAAGAGAGGCCAATATGGGTGAGATATGCTCTCTCCTTCTAGTCCCCGTTAGTACTCTAGCTGCAGCATTTTGAATTAACTGAAGGCTTTTTAGGGAACGTTTAGGACAACCTGATAATAATGAATTACAATAGTCCAGCCTAGAGGAAATAAATGCATGAATTAGTTTTTCAGCATCACTCTGAGACAAGACCTTTCTAATTTTAGAGATATTGCGTAAATGCAAAAAAGCAGTCCTACATATTTGTTTAATATGCGCTTTGAATGACATATCCTGATCAAAAATGACTCCAAGATTTCTCACAGTATTACTAGAGGTCAGGGTAATGCCATCCAGAGTAAGGATCTGGTTAGACACCATGTTTCTAAGATTTGTGGGGCCAAGTACAATAACCTCAGTTTTATCTGAGTTTAAAAGCAGGAAATTAGAGGTCATCCATGTCTTTATGTCTGTAAGACAATCCTGCAGTTTAGCTAATTGGTGTGTGTCCTCTGGCTTCATGGATAGATAAAGCTGGGTATCATCTGCGTAACAATGAAAATTTAAGCAATACCGTCTAATAATACTGCCTAAGGGAAGCATGTATAAAGTGAATAAAATTGGTCCTAGCACAGAACCTTGTGGAACTCCATAATTAACTTTAGTCTGTGAAGAAGATTCCCCATTTACATGAACAAATTGTAATCTATTAGACAAATATGATTCAAACCACCGCAGCGCAGTGCCTTTAATACCTATGGCATGCTCTAATCTCTGTAATAAAATTGTATGGTCAACAGTATCAAAAGCAGCACTGAGGTCTAACAGAACAAGCACAGAGATGAGTCCACTGTCCGAGGCCATAAGAAGATCATTTGTAACCTTCACTAATGCTGTTTCTGTACTATGATGAATTCTAAAACCTGACTGAAACTCTTCAAATAGACCATTCCTCTGCAGATGATCAGTTAGCTGTTTTACAACTACCCTTTCAAGAATTTTTGAGAGAAAAGGAAGGTTGGAGATTGGCCTATAATTAGCTAAGATAGCTGGGTCAAGTGATGGCTTTTTAAGTAATGGTTTAATTACTGCCACCTTAAAAGCCTGTGGTACATAGCCAACTAACAAAGATAGATTGATCATATTTAAGATCGAAGCATTAAATAATGGTAGGGCTTCCTTGAGCAGCCTGGTAGGAATGGGGTCTAATAAACATGTTGGTGGTTTGGATGAAGTAACTAATGAAAATAACTCAGACAGGACAATCGGAGAGAAAGAGTCTAACCAAATACCGGCATCACTGAAAGCAGCCAAAGATAACGATACGTCTTTGGGATGGTTATGAGTAATTTTTTCTCTAATAGTTAAAATTTTGTTAGCAAAGAAAGTCATGAAGTCATTACTAGTTAATGTTAATGGAATACTCAGCTCAATAGAGCTCTGACTCTTTGTCAGCCTGGCTACAGTGCTGAAAAGAAACCTGGGGTTGTTCTTATTTTCTTCAATTAGTGATGAGTAGAAAGATGTCCTAGCTTTACAGAGGGCTTTTTTATAGAGCAACAGACTCTTTTTCCAGGCTAAGTGAAGATCTTCTAAATTAGTGAGACGCCATTTCCTCTCCAACTTACGGGTTATCTGCTTTAAGCTACAAGTTTGTGAGTTATACCACGGAGTCAGGCACTTCTGATTTAAAGCTCTCTTTTTCAGAGGAGCTACAGCATCCAAAGTTGTCTTCAATGAGGATGTAAAACTATTGACGAGATATTCTATCTCACTTACAGAGTTTAGGTAGCTACTCTGCACTGTGTTGGTATATGGCATTAGAGAACATAAAGAAGGAATCATATCCTTAAACCTAGTTACAGCGCTTTCTGAAAGACTTCTAGTGTAATGAAACTTATTCCCCACTGCTGGGTAGTCCATCAGAGTAAATGTAAATGTTATTAAGAAATGATCAGACAGAAGGGAGTTTTCAGGGAATACTGTTAAGTCTTCTATTTCCATACCATAAGTCAGAACAAGATCTAAGATATGATTAAAGTGGTGGGTGGACTCATTTACATTTTGAGCAAAGCCAATAGAGTCTAATAATAGATTAAATGCAGTGTTGAGGCTGTCATTCTCAGCATCTGTGTGGATGTTAAAATCGCCCACTATAATTATCTTATCTGAGCTAAGCACTAAGTCAGACAAAAGGTCTGAAAATTCACAGAGAAACTCACAGTAACGACCAGGTGGACGATAGATAATAACAAATAAAACTGGTTTTGGGACTTCCAATTTGGATGGACAAGAGTAAGAGTCAAGCTTTCAAATGAATTAAAGCTCTGTCTGGGTTTTTGATTAATTAATAAGCTGGAATGGAAGATTGCTGCTAATCCTCCGCCTCGGCCCGTGCTACGAGCATTCTGGCAGTTAGTGTGACTCTGGGGTGTCGACTCATTTAAACTAACATATTCATCCTGCTGTACCAGGTTTCTGTAAGGCAGAATAAATCAATATGTTGATCAATTATTATATAATTTACCAACAGGGACTTAGAAGAGAGAGACCTATGTTTATATAGACCACATTAACTGTTTTAGTCTGTGGTGCAGTTGAAGGTGCTATATTATTTTTTCTTTTAATTTTTATGCTTAAATAGATTTTTGCTGGTTATTTGTGGTCTGGGAGCAGACACCGTCTCTAGGGGGATGGGTAATGAGGGATGCAGGGGGAGAGAAGCTGCAGAGAGGTGTGTAAGGACTACACTCTGCTTCCTGGTCCCAACCCTGGATAGTCACGGTTTGGGAGGATTTAAGAAAATTGGCCAGATTTCTAGAAATGAGCGCTGCTCCATCCAAAGTGGGATGGATGCCGTCTCTCCTAACAAGACCAGGTTTTCCCCAGAAGCTTTGCCAATTATCTATGAAGCCCACCTCATTTGCGGTGAGGTGCGGTGCGGTTTGATCCTGGAGATGTGGAACACCGGGTGGATCCGCAGTGAAGCTGGGAGCTGGAGCTTCACTGCGGCAGGGCTAAGGACCTTGAGGATGCGGAAGGGTCCGATGAACCTGTCCATTAGTTTTGGTGACTGTACCTGAAGCGGGATGTCCTTTGTCGACAACCACACCTCCTGCCCGGGCTGGTATGCAGCGGCCGGGAACCGCCGGCGGTCTGCATGGGTCTTGGCCCTCGTCCGGGCCTTCAACAAGGCAGAACGGGCGGGTGCACCACACCCGACAGCACCTCCGAAGTGGGCCCGGACCGAGGGCACACCGACCTCTCCCTCAACCACAGGAAATAATGGGGGCTGGTACCCCAAACACACCTCAGATGGGGAGAGGCCGGTGGCAGAAGACACCTGGCTGTTATGCGCATACTCGATCCAGGCCAGGTGGTTGCTCCAGGCCGTCGGGTGCGCGGATGTCACACAGCGGATGGTCTGTTCCAACTCTTGGTTGGCCCGTTCTGCCTGTCCGTTCGTCTGTGGATGGTACCCGAACGAGAGGCTCACGGTGGCCCCCAGTTGCCTGCAGAAACTCCTCCAGACGTGAGAGGAAAACTGGGGACCATGATCCGAGACAACGTCAGTAGGGATCCCATGCAGACGGACGACGTGGTGGACCAGGAGGTCCGATGTCTCCTGGGCCGTAGGGAGCTTTGGGAGGGCCACGAAGTGGGCCACCTTGCAGAATCGGTCCACTATCGTGAGGATGGTGGTGTTGCCCTGGGACGGTGGGAGGCCCGTGACAAAATCCAGGCCGATGTGGGACCAGGGGTGATGAGGCACAGGAAGCGGTTGGAGCAGTCCTTGGGACTTCCTGTGGTCAGCCTTGCCCCTGGCGCAGGTGGTGCAGGCCTGGATGTACTCCCAGGGCGTCGGCCTCCATAGACGCCCACCAGAAGCGCTGCCGGACAACTGCCACGGTCCTTCGCACCCCCGAATGACAGGAGAGTTTGGAACCGTGACAGAAGTCTAGGACCGCAGCCCTGGCCTCTGGTGGGATGTATAGTTTGTCTTTTGGTCCAGTTCCCGGGTCCGGGCTTTGTGCCAGGGCCTCCCGGACGATCTTCTCCACGTCCCAGGTGAGGGTGGCCACGATAGTGGACTCAGGCAGGATGGGCTCCGGTGGATCCGACAGCGCAGTTTTGACCTCCTCTTCGTGTACCAGGGACAAGGCATCCGATCTCTGGTTCTTGGTCCCGGGGCGATAGGTGATCCGGAAGTCAAAACGCCCGAAGAACAGTGACCAGCGGGCTTGCCTGGGGTTCAGCCGCTTGGCGGTCCTGATATACTCCAGGTTCTGATGGTCAGTGAAAACCGTGAAAGGCACAGACGGTCCCTCCAACAGGTGTCTCCACTCCTCAAGAGCCTCTTTCACCGCAAGGAGTTCTTGATTGCCGACGTCATAGTTCCGTTCAGCCGGGGTCAACCTGCGAGAAAAGTAGGCACACGGGTGAAGACGGTCTCTCCGCTCTGGGATAGCATGGCTCCTATCCCTGAGTCAGAGGCGTCCACTTCAACCACAAACTGGCGGCTAGGGTCGGGCTGCACCAAAACTGGCGCAGTAGAGAACCGTCATTTCAACTCCTTGAACGCGGCTTCGCACCGATCTGACCAGGTGAAGGGGACTTTTGGAGAGGTCAGGGCTGTCAGGGGGCTAACTACCTGACTGTAGCCCTTAATGAACCTCCTATAGAAATTAGCGAAGCCGAGGAACTGTTGCAGCTTCCTACGGCTTGTTGGTTGGGGCCAATCTCTCACCGCCGCAACCTTGGCCGGATCGGGGCGACGGAGTTAGAGGAGATGATAAACCCCAGGAAGGACAAAGAAGTGCGGTGAAACTCGCACTTCTCGCCCTTCACAAACAGTCGGTTCTCTAACAATCGCTGCAGGACCTGACGTACATGCTGGACATGGGTCTCAGGATCCGGAGAAAAGATGAGAATATCGTCCAGATATACGAAGACGAATCGGTGCAGGAAGTGCCGCAAGATGTCGTTAACCAAGGCTTGGAACGTCGCGGGGGCGTTGGTGAGGCCGAACGGCATGACCAGGTACTCAAAGTGACCTAACGGGGTGTTAAATGTCTTCCATTCGTCTCCCTTCCGGATCCGAACCAGGTGATACGCATTCCTAAGATCCAGCTTAGTAAAGATTTTGGCTCCATGCAGGGGGGTGAACACGGAATCCAACAATGGCAACGGGTATCGGTTGCGAACCGTAATCTCATTCAGCCCCCTGTAATCAATGCATGGACGGAGTCCGCCATCCTTCTTGCCCACAAAAAAGAAACCTGCACCCATTGGGGAGGTGGAGTTCCGGATCAGCCCGGCAGCTAATGAGTCCCAGATGTAGGTCTCCATTGATTCGCGCTCAGGTCGTGAGAGGTTGTACAGCCTGCTGGACGGGAACTCAACGCCTGGAATCAGATCAATGGCACAATCGTACGGACGGTGCGGGGGAAGGGCGAGTGCCAGATCCTTGCTGAAGACATCAGCAAGATCGTGGTACTCAACCGGCATCGCCGTCAGATTGGGATGGATTTTGACCTCCTCCTTAGCATGTAAACCGGGAGGAACCGAGGCTCCTAAACACGCCCGATGGCAGGTTTCGCTCCAGTGAACCACCACCCCAGACGGCCAATCAATCCGGGGATTGTGTTTCAACATCCACGGGAAACCCAAAATCACACGGGAGGTAGAAGGAGTCACAAAAAAATCGATCTCCTCCCGATGATTCCCAGACACCACCAGAGTTACAGGTTGTGTCTTGTGCATGATTAAAGGGAGAAGGGTGCCATCTAGTGCCCGCACCTGCAATGGTGAAGGAAGCGCCACCAGAGGGAGCCCTACCTCCCTTGCCCATCTGCTGTCTAGCAGATTCCCTTCGGACCCCGTGTCCACCAGTGCTGGGGCTTGAAGGGTTAAATCCCCGCTCAGGATTGTAACTGGGAGTCGTGTGGCAATATATGTGTGTCCCACGTGAATGTTATGACCCCCCCTTAGCCCAGTCTCTAAGGGCGGGTGTTGTCGTTTTGGCCGTTTGGGGCAGTTTTTCTGTATGTGCTCTTTTGAGCTGCAGAGAAAACACTCCCCGCGGACCAGCCTCCTCTTTCTGTCAGCTGTTCTCATTTTGGCCCTGTGCCCTAACCCTAGCAACGTCAGCAGGGGGAGCTGTTGCCCCACGGAGCGCTGCGGCTGTGGAGCATGGGGAGGGAGGAACCTTTTTGAACCCGGAAGGGAGAGGAACGGCGCGTGCCCGGCCACGTCCTTCGTCTCGCTCCCGACGGCGTTCCTCCAACCGATTGTCTAACCGTATAACGAGATCGATAAGCCCATCTAAATCCCGCGGTTCTTCCTTAGCTACCAGGTGCTCCTTCAGGACCGACGACAGTCCGTTTATGAAGGCGGCACGGAGCGCAACGTTATTCCAGCCGGACCTCGCAGCCGCGATGCGGAAGTCGACTGCATATTCGGCTGCGTGCCGGTGCCCCTGTCGCATTGACAGCAGCACTGTTGAAGCGGTCTCTCCTCTGTTAGGGTGATCAAACACTGTTCTGAACTCCCTCACAAACCCAGTATAAGAGGTAAGGAGCCGTGAGTTTTGCTCTCAAAGCGCTGTAGCCCAAGCGCGTGCCTCACCACGAAGCAAGTTGATTACATAAGCCACCTTGCTGGCGTCAGACGCGTACATCATGGGTCGTTGTGCAAAGATGAGCGAACACTGCATCAGAAAGTCTGCGCACGTCTCCACACAACCCCCGTACGGCTCTAGGGGACTTATGTATGCTTCAGGGGATGGTGGGGGGGTTCGTTGAACGACCAGTGGTACGTTAATATCGGGCACAGGGTCGGCAGGAGGAGGAGCGGCAGCAGCGCTCTGATCGCGCGCTTCCACCTGTGTGGTGAGAACCTCCATCCTGCGATTAAGGATGACGTTTTGCTCGGTCATCAAATCCAGCCAAGCGGTAAAGGCAGTGAGGATTTGCTGCAACTCACCGAGCACGCCTCCTGCAGACGCCAGTGCACCCTGCTCTTCCATTGGCTGTCCAGCAGATGGGTGACGCCCCTCGGGATCCATGACACTGGCCGAGATATCCTGTTGGGGAAAGTGTAGTGACACGGACCCACAACAGGGGGCGCAAATGAACGGACAATGAAAGAGTCAAATATGAACACTTTAGTGTTGTGAATGAGCACAACACAGAGGAATGTGAAATTTTACAGTCAATCACAAAGGTGACGTGTGGGCAGGCTCGAGGATAGAAGACGTCTGTCCTGAGATGAACCGGAACCACATGATTTCCTCCGCCACCGAACCCGGAGAATACTGGAGCCGCCAAGTCCCGAGTCCCCAGGTGGCCACCGTCTTCGAAGGTCGGATCTGGTACTGCTGGCAGGGAGCAGAGACAATAAGATATGGGTGTGTGCACACCCAGTAGCAACAACGGTGGGAATGCCACCTCCACCTCTAACACACACTCGTGCAGCTCCTGTCTACCCACTTATCTGGTAGAGGTGTGCAGCGGAGCCGTTGCTGGACACACCGAACGCCAGTCTCACAGACACGGAACACCACAGGAAAACGGCTGCAAAAAAGAGTTCAGACTGATACACAGTTCACTTTTCAAGGCTGAGAATACTACCTGAACGGTTTGACAATATCTCGGCGATGAGGTGGAGATGACGTCCGGGTTTTATGGAGTGAGATGATGAAGCATGAATGAGTGACAGCTGTCAGGAGATAATGAGTGACAGCTGTCACCCCCGGCTGTGTCCGTGGTGGCAGCGCCCTCTCGTGCCTGAAGCCTGCACTTCAAGCAGGCCGCCCTCTGGTGGTGGGCCAGCAGTACCTCCTCTTCTGGCGGCCCACACAACACTTATATTTTGTTCAGGAATTGTTCTTTTAGTTCAGAAAATCATACTTATAAAACCAGACATGCTGTGGTGGGAAATTTTACGTTACCTGTAGCTAGAACCAATGCCATTAAGAACACTGTCACATTTAGGGGTATGCAATACTTGGAATTTATTACCGGATCACATCAAACTCATTGCAAATGAATGTTTCTTTAAAAAACTTCTGAAACAGTATTTATCGGTATAAGGAGTAATCTGAGTCAACCCTTTCACCATGCATAGATGATTAATTTGATTTGATATGTTTTTGGTTTTGATATGTGATTCTTATTTCATTTATTTTTATATATTTTTTGAAAGTATTTTTGGTTTACTATGTTTGTAAATCTGTTGGACCCCAGGAAGAGTAGCTGCAGCAAAGCTGCAACTAATAGGGATCCAAACAAACAATAAACAATAAACCCACTTGCACTTTCACAGATATGCACCCGGGAAACCAGCAAGTGAAGATCACAGTAGCCCATGAGTGTGGTGGTGGAAGTGTTCTGGGTTTCTGGTACTCAATGTGGCACATTTGACTGACAGTCAGTCTTCAAGACAAAACTTTAACTGATGACTGTTGTTGGTGCCAAACGTTGACATTAATCATAGTTTGTGTGATCATTTAGCATCTTTTTTAAGACAAGCAGTTGTCAAATCCATCAGGCTGATCTAAGAAAGCCTGTATTCAGGGGGTTTTTCCATGAAGTTTCCCTCATTTTTTTAGGCACATGATGTGGTTGGGGTTTTTTCCCTGTCTGTTACATATGTACACACTGAAAGTGAATCTACAGGCAAGCCTGATGTTTTTGTTGCTTTGAGAAATACTGTGTATTAATTTGGTAACTGTTGAATTTTAACACATGTGAAGTGTCTCTTATCTCTCATCTGAAAGCACTTGTTCAGGGTGTGTGTTTGTGTTTAAGTCTCTTCCTGCTTGTTGTTAAATGCTCCCTTGCCTCCTCCCCTAGCCGGGCAGCTTTCCATGAGCTTGTTATCCTGCGGTCATTCATCCATCAGCGTCTCTGTGGCCTGTGAGCGATAGGGCACGTACACTATCTGAGCAGAAAGCCTTTGAATGCTGAATGTAGGTGTGGGTGCAGACCAAGACTTCCAGCTCCTCTGCCATCCTGTCAAATGGAAACCACACCTGTGAGGGTTTTTTTTAAAGATGAAAACATGAGTATGTGTCATATTTGGTGTAAAGTAAAATTTATTTGGGTTGTTTGTGTGGTCTTTCGAGTAAAAAAAAATAAAAATATAAAATTTGGTTGCACAGGACACACAGTGTTTTTGCAGGAGTTAGAGATTTTCCTGCAGATCACGGAATGATACCACTTTGTTTGTCTGGTTCTGAACCCAGACGATGGAACCGAGTCTCTGATCATTTGGATCTGTCTTAATCTGGCGGGCCATGCTATGGTGGTTACATGGGACAGAGCAGACCCAGACACCAATCAGCTGGGCGTTAGCTGACGCTGACGCCTGCTCTGCCCCTCGTTGCTCCTGTCTCAGCCCATCTCGGTGCAGAGATGTGGTCAGAGGTTTCTTGGAATTCCAAGAAGTTCAGGTTTTTACTTCTGTGGCAAATGTTTCTGGTCTATTTTTTTTCTGGCCCTCATCAGATTTAGTCTGTGGCCTGATTTCATGATGTTGGTAATTGTAAAATCGTTTGGAAACATCTCTGATGAGATACCACAGTGGATATTACGTCTCACATTTTCATGTCCTGAGACTGTTTTCACATCCTAATCTGTGAACTAGCCTAAGACACGCCTGTGCAATAATCATGCTGTCTAATCAGCATCTTGATATGCCACACCTGTGAGGTGGGATGGATTATCTCTGCAAAGGAGAAGTGCTCGCTAACACAGATTTAGATAAAATGTTTGAGAGAAATAGGCCTTTTGTGTATATACAAAATGTTTAGATCTTTGAATTCAGCTCATGAAAAATGGCAGCAAAAACAAAAGTGTTGCGTTTATATTTTTGTTCAGTTGGATCACAAAGGGACTGCACAATGCCTGTAAAAAAAAACATACTTCATAGAGATTTTATAAAGTATAGAACTACAGAGGTAGAAAATAAATATAAAAAAATAATAGGTTAACTAATGTTTTAAGGACTAAACAGGAATATTATAGCAAATTATTAGATGAGAATAAAAGCAATATTAAAAGCATATGTAACATATTAAATAATGTTCTTAGAAAAGGATGCAAAGAAACTAATTAGCCACAATGTTTTAGTAGTAATGATGAAAATATCGAGGGCATGACTACAGTGGTTCATAATTTTAACAAATTTTTAGTGTGTTGGCCCAAAACTGGCAGAGAAAATCCCTGATTCTGGAAGAACAAAGATCTGGAATGATAAACTCACAATGACAAACATAAATTCTGTTTCTTACAGCAGTGGAGGAGAGAGAAATTGTAGCTATTGTTAATAAAAAAAAGGTCCACTAACTGTAATGACATAGATATGACAACAGTTAAGAGAGTTATTTGTGCAATTGTTAAACCAGTGACTCACATCTATAACCTGTCATTCCAAATGGGTAAATTTATATTCAAGATGAAATCAGTATATAAAAGTGGGGACAGACACCAATTCACAAATTACAGGCCTGTTTCTTTACTTTCACAATTTTCCAAAATCTTATAAAAAGTCTTGACAGATTGGATAAATTCATTGACAAACATAAGCACACAATCTTGGGGTGGGCACCCCAAGGTTGAAGTTTCATGAAGTTTCATGATACAGCATATGTCGCTTCAGAGGGACAGTTTCAAACATCAGAGTTAATGTCTAAAGGTAGCTCAGTACATCTGTTACTTCATATCTATTAAGTCTCTTCAGCTGCTCCCTTGTTTTGTACTCGGGGTCACCACAGCAAATCCAAGGTGGGTCTGCATGTTGAATTGGCAGAATTTTTATGACGGATGCTCTTCCTGACGTAACTCCACACTGAAACAAAGCGCTCTAACCACTTGGCCACCACTGCCTTATTACTGCATGTCTGCTTACCAGAAAATGGCTGTATTCACAAAAACAAATCTATAAAACTGTTGGCCATCAAGAATATTTATTAGAGTGAGGCAAATAAGTATTTGATCCACTGTCAGTTTTGCAAGTTTTCCCACTTACAGAATGGAGAGGTCTGTAATTTTTATCATAGGTATACTTCAACTGTGAGAGACAAACAAATTAAGGAAATCACATTGTATGAGTTTTAAATAACTGGACTGAGGAGATGGTAGCATGTTAAAAACTAGTTGTTTTTGCAAACCCTGTAGTCTTTGATTTTTTTTAATAGCCAAACTTTCTTATTCCAGCAAAACAAAACGTGAGATTATTTGTTTGTAGTTCTCATGTAAGAAACTAAATATTCATAAAGATCATTTAAATTTTAATTTATTGTTAGTGTGACTGATTCCTTTATAGGTGTGCTGCCTGGTACATGACAACACAAAGATATTTCAGTCACTCAAAAGACATCCTTGTATTCTCTAAAAGTGCAGCAAACCATATAAGTGAATTAATCTAGTTTAGTCTTTCAAAATAAATTAACTCAGCCACATGGGGTGTGCAGCCAGTACATTCTGAGTGCCGGTCCCAAGCCCGGATAAATGAGGAGGGTTGCGTCAGGAAGGGCATCCGGCGTAAAACAAGCCAACCCAACTATGCAGACTCAGAATCGAATTACCATACCGGATCGGTCGCGGCCCAGGTTAACAACGTCCGCCACCGGTGCTATTGCCCAACAGGGTGCCGGTGGAAATTGGGCTACTGCTGGGCGAAGACGACGAAGAAGAGGAGGAAAACGTTGCCATGAACAGTGGGAGAAGAAGAAAACTAGAAGGGTGGAAATGAGAGTGGGGACTTTGAATGTTGGTAGTATGACTGGTAAAGGGAGAGAGCTGGCTGATATGATGGAGAGGAGAAAGGTAGACATATTGTGTGTGCAAGAGACCAAGTGGAAGGGAAGTAAGAGCAGGAGCATCGGCGGTGGGTACAAGTTGTTGTACCATGGTGAGGACAGGAAGAGAAATGGTGTTGGGGTCATTTTAAAGGAAGAGTATGTTAAAAGTGTGTTGGAGGTTAAGCGAGTGTCTGACAGGGTGATGAGTGTGAAGTTGGAAATTGAAGGGATGATGATGAATATCATCAGTGCATATGCCCCACAGGTAGGTTGTGAGATGAAGGAGAAAGAAGATTTCTGGAGTGTGTTAGATGAGGTGGTGAAGAGTGTGCCCAAGCATGAAAGAGTGGTGATAGGAGCAGACTTCAATGGGCATGTTGGTGAAGGGAACAGAGGTGATGAGGAAGTAATGGGTAGATATGGTATCAAAGATAAGAATGGGGAAGGACAGATGGTAGTTGATTTTGCAAAAAGGATGGAAATGGCTGTGGTGAATACCTACTTTAAGAAAAGGGAGGAGCACAGGGTAACATATAAGAGTGGAGGAAGGTGCACACAGGTGGACTACATTCTTTATGATGCAAGCTAAAAGAAATCACAGACTGTAAGGTGGTAGCAGGAGAGAGTGTCACTAGACAGCATAGGATGGTTGTTTGTAGGATGACTTTAGAGGTAAAGAAGAAGAAGAGAGTGAGAGCTCAACAAAGGATCAGATGGTGGAAGCTGAAGGAGGAAGACTGTTGTGTGAAATTTAGCGAGCAGGTGAGAGAAGCACTAGTTGGAGGGGAAGCAATTTTGGACAACTGGAAAAGTACTGCAGATGTGGTGAGGGAGACAGCTAGGGCAGTACTGGGTATGACATCTGGACAGTGGAAGGAAGACAAGGAGACTTGGTGGTGGAATGAAGAGGTCCAGGAAAGCATAAGGAGAAAGAGGTTGGCGAAAAAGTTTTGGGATAGTCGGAGAGATGAAGAAAGTAGACAGGAGTACAAGGAGATGCGGCGTAAGGCGAGAAGTGGCAACAGCAAAGGAAAAGGCATATTGCGAGCTGTACAAGAAGTTGAATAGTAAGGAAGGAGAAAAGGACTTGTACCGATTGGCCAGACAAAGGGACAGAGCTGGAAAGGATGTGCAGCAGGTTAGGGTGGTAAAAGATGCACATGGTAATGTGCTGACAAGTGAGGAGTGTGTGCTGAGAAGGTGGAGGGAATATTTTGAAGAGTTGATGAATAAAGAAAATGAGCGAGAGAAAAGGCTGGATGATGTGGTGAGAGTAAATCAGGAAGTAAAAGAGATTAGCAAGGATGAAGTGAGGGCTGCTATGAAGAGGATGAAGAGTGGAAAGGCAGTTGGTCCAGATGACATTCCAATGGAGGCATGGAAATGTCTAGGAGAGATGGCAGTAGAGTTTCTAACCAGATTGTTTAATAAAATCTTGGAAAGTGAGAGGATGCCTGAGGAGTGGAGACAAAGTGTGCTGGTTCCTATTTTCAAGAACAAGGGTGATGTGCAGAACTGCAGTAACTACAGAGGCATAAAGCTGATCAGCCACAGCATGAAGTTATGGGAAAGAGTAGTAGAAGCTAGGCTTAGAAAACAGGTGAAGATCTGTGAGCAGCAATATGGTTTCATGCCGAGAAAGAGCACTACAGATGCAATGTTTGCTCTGAGAATACTGTTGGAAAAAGTACAGAGAAGGACAGAAAAAGTTACATTGTGTGTTTGTGGACTTAGAAAAAGCTTATGATAGGGTGCCAAGAGAAGAGTTGTGGCATTGTATGAGGAAGTCTGGAGTGGCAGAGAAGTACGTTAGGGTAGTGCAGGACATGTACAAGAATAGTGTGACAGCGGTGAGATGCGCAGTCGGAATGACAGACTCATTCAAGGTGGAGGTGGGATTACACCAAGGATCAGCTCTGAGTCCTTTCTTGTTTGCAGTGATGATGGACAGGTTGACAGATGAGATCAGACAGGAGTCCCCATGGACTATGATGTTTGCAGATGACATTGTGATCTGTAGTGAGAGTAGAGAGCAAGTTGAGTCTAGTCTGGAGAAGTGGAGATATGCTTTGGAGAGAAGGGGAATGAAAGTCAGTAGAAACAAGACTGAGTACATGTGTGTGAATGAGAGGGAGCCCAGTGGAATAGTGCAGTTACAAGGAGTAGAAGTGGTGAAAGTAGATGAGTTTAAATATTTGGGGTCAACTGTTCAAAGTAATGGAGAGTGTGGTAGAGAGGTGAAGAAGAGAGTGCAGGCAGGGTGGAGTGGGTGGAGAAAGGTGGCAGGAGTGATTTGTGACCGAAGAATATCAGCAAGAGTGAAGGGGAAAGTTTACAAAACAGTAGTAAGACCAGCTATGTTGTATGGTTTAGAGACAGTGGCACTAACAAAAAGACAAGAGGCAGAGCTGAAGATGTTGAGATTCTCTTTGGGAGTGACAAGAATGGACAAGATTAGGAATTAACATATCAGAGGGACAGCTCAGGTGGGATGGTTTGGAGACAAAGTCAGAGAGGCTAGATTGAGATGGTTTGGACATGTGCAGAGGAGGGACCCAGGGTATATAGGGAGAAGGATGCTGAGGATGGAGCCACCAGGCAGGAGGAGAAGAGGGAGACCAAAGAGGAGGTTCATGGATGTGCTGAGAGAGGACATGCAGGTGGTTGGTGTGACAGAGGAAGATACAGAGGACAGGGTGAGATGGAAACGATTGATCTGCTGTGGCGACCCCTAACGGGAACAGCTTAAAGACAAAGAAGAAGAAGAAGTCTTTCAAAATAAATTAGTAATTTTTTAAAGGTTAAAAAGTCACACATTTTATTCATGTGTAATCATAAAAAATATATTTTATCAGGCTGATTCAGGCAGATATCAGTAAAATCAAACATTCTCTTTCATCCAGGAAGTTTAATGTTTTCATCTCACTGACCAAATCCCCTTCAAACATGGAAGCAAAATATATTACCACTCAAAAACTAAAAAAATTGTTAAAAGATAAATTCATACACCAGAATGTACCCTTTGGGAATGAATGTCATGATGTGGTTAACAATGATAAACAAACCTGCAGAAGCTCCAACAAACTCCCACTTTACATTACATGACTCACTAATGGGGTCACAAAAGGTCACAAACAAATGGATATCACAATGATGTGTTTGTAGGTGTTCATGTGGTCACTGTGAGGCTACGCCCACTGTCCTGGAGAGTGTATGCTGTGGGGAACAGGATGAGGTGGTCCAGAAGAGGGATCACAGAACACCCGGGATTCCAAACGGTCTGTTTGAACTTGGAAGCCCTGCAGACGGCCGACTAATTACAGACACCATTACCGAGACGAACCAGGGAATGAGTAAGTGTTTGTACATAAAACAATAACAAATTGTAAAGTGCATTCAAAACATAGTCCCTTTTTTATCTCCAAGACAACTGTAGTGCCAGAAAACCAAATCATTATAATTTATTCAGATCTCGTAGCAGCTGATAACTTCTTCCTCCTTCTCCAATGCTGTGCTTCGCCCGGAAGTTGTGAGTTTTTAATGGCGCATGGTTCAAAATCTTAATATTTATTTCTTCAGTAACTGTGCAGCAGGAAATGCTTAATTTCAAACTGTTGCTTAATTTTAGTCTTAAATACTCAAAAATACATTACATATCATGTCATCTACTCTTTAAGTGTAGCTTAAAAAAAAACCCCTTGTTTTCCATCATTCCAGCATCTGCATTTAAAGTCTTCAGATATACTTGACAGCCTTGAGAGGAAAGAATCAGTGGAGCTGCTTCTTGTCTGTTCATTGCAGTCAGATCTGACAGAAAGATTTTTGCTCGTTATGTTCCACACAGTGTTGCAAGATTTTTAAAATTAATTAATTTTTTTTTACCACCCTGAAGTCAGAAGATTTACAAACATTTTTATTGCGAAATAATATTATGTTGAATGATTTTTTTTGTCCTTTTTACTGAACTTGAAGTAAAATATATTGCTGAATGTATTTTGTAAGCACTGCAAGCAGACATTTAGCTGCCAGTGAGTGTGTTAGATGCTAACAGATAAACAGCTGTGTGTGTTAAAAAAAAAAAACAAAAACAGGCTGTAGACTGTTTTGAGAAAATGATCCCAGTTATTGTGAAGCATCTTGAAAATTCAAGTTCCAATGTGATATCATGAAAGTGTTTGATGGCAAATAAGCGCTCGCCGCTCAATTATCCAGATTTAGAGCGTATGTGAATTTAAGTGGGACTGTTTCAAGGCTGATGTTTGAAACGATGATGAGTGTCATAACGTCACTGATACAGGCAGTAAAATCACTCTGACATCCACAGCTGTTATTAAATTACTCTTTGTGAGGTGCTGAGGCTGACAAAGAACATTTGATGGGTACAACGCGTTTTACGCCTGTCACACCTCATCAGCACGCCAGCATTTTCTTGCTATTGTTGTTTATTCCTCCCAGCATGACTTTTACTGATTTTTCTCTCACCCTGTCTGAATTTGACATATGATGGTGCCTAATTTACACCACAGCTTCACTTTGTAAATGGAGAAAACTGTGGTGACAGTTTCAGTTTGGCAGACACACAGTGTGCACAGAACGGGTTGACACTGGTTCTTGATTGCCGGTGCCCTGATGTGCTGAGAATTATGTCCAGATTGTCCCTGACTCACACTGACTGGAGTCATTTCTAAACATTCATGCTGCAGCCTACAGTGCCACCTTGAGGCGAACTGACATGTTAATTCATCCTCCTCATGCGTGCTTTTCAGTACTGCAGATGCTGCAAGTGACTGTATTCTGTGTGGAAAAACTCCCTGTGCAGTTTTTGACGGGATGAAAGACTTTGTTCAGACTGACGAGCTGCACTGCCTCCAGACATTGTGCGTGATTCCATCAAGCCTACAGGAGTGTTTTTGTTACTTTTCACATCCCTCACTTGGGTTCACTTAGTATGACAGTGCTGTGCACCTGGTCTGCTGTTGTTTAAAGTGGATGATGTTCCCTTGTTTTCAGTTGGGGTTGCCACAGCAGATCTGAGGTGGATCTGCATGTTGATTTGGCACAAGTTTTATGCTGGATGCCCTTCCTAATGCAATTCCATATTACAGAATGAGCAGAGGTGAGGTTTGAACTGGGAATATTGTGCTCGGACCACAACAGGCCATAACTAATGACCAGGATAAACCCAACCCCTATCCACCCAGCTTTACGCTTACTATATGCATTCTTTAATTGCCAATAACAACTTGGACAAAACCCCAAAACATTTGCAACATGTGCTATGTGCCTGCCGTCATAATGAAAAGTTTTTAAATTCTTGTCAGAATGCTTGCAAACAAACTGAAAGTCTTCCTGTAATGACCAACATGAATATTGAGAACTCGGACTGAGAAAATTATCTGTTGTTAATGGTCAGGTTGGTGATGATGCTGAAATTCACATGTGAATTTCCTGTTCAACATTAATGCTAGAAGTAATAAACACACAAATTACCATATTTGCATGTCTGAGGTCCCAGGGTCGTGCATAAGCAAAGCACACTCCATTTTTTTGAAGAAAGTTGGTTAAACACCATTCAAAATGATTTTTTTTGTTAATTAAAGTTTATTAAACCCACACCTAAAATAAATAAATTATGTGACCATAACACATTATAAAAAGCAAACAATAATGAGTTTTCACAGTTTTTCTTGTCTCTTCAATGTTTGACTTGTGATGATGTCATCTGTCTGACGTGCTTTTATTTTGAAAAACTCTTGTGCAAGAAAGAGGAAGTGTTCCAGGACAATGGCTAGCTTTGGACAAGCCCCAGTCACACTGACTGATGAAGGAAACATACAAGGAAGGAGCTGATACTATCAGTTTGTGTTAATTTTTCTCAGACAGAAGTCCTTTTTTCCATCTGCAAAATGAGTTCCTTGTCAGCTGATGTCCACAAAGTTTGTCAGAAAGTTTTGTGCACGTTCAAAACTTTGAGCACAGTTCAGGCAGAGAGCTTTCCTGGTGCCTGCATATTTGTTTGCTGTTTTGTGGTATGTTTTTTTTTTTTTCCTGCTGCTGTTTGATGCATCATTCTTAGCTTCTGACAAAAAAAAAAAAAACAACGCAGAACAGGAGAGTGCTCTCTCTCTCTCTTTTTTCCCCCTCTGCCTCTTTCTCTCCATCTCTTTCTTCCTGCCTCTTTCTCTCTCTCTCAGTGATGAAGCATGGGCTCACACGAACAGTGAAGAAACATGACATCATGTTTTCAGACCATGGCACACTGTTGAAATCCAGTATACTTGCCAATAAACTGTGAAAATCTTTTTGCCCATTGCAGAACCTCCGTGGAAATGTGACATCATCTGTCCACTAGTGTTCCAACTCCACGGAAGGCTGAAAAATTGGACAAAATATTTAAATACTTTCTCTGCCAGTCAGCATGTGACTATGAACATATGCAACATGGAGAAAACTGACTTTGCGTGTTGACTGTCGACGACAGACTGGATGTTACATTGTTTTCAGTGAGAGTGAGAATGTTTTAGCTTAAGAGGAGTAAACACAGACAGCAACAAACAGATTATTTTCTGCAGCATCTCCTGGATTTAAACAAGTAGAAGCTTTTGAAGCTTCCATGAGAACCAACGTTTTAATATAACACTGCAAAATATTTCAGTGAAGTAAATTATTGTCCATGTGGTTAATATTGAAAACTGGCCGTGCACGTCACGTCACTTTTTTTTAATGCTGCCGAGATGAAAAATCATGTGCCAGATATCAGCTAACAAGGAACATTTAATCAGTGCTTAATTTGTAAAGTGGGAGGTCCCGGAGCGCAGTAGGTTGGGTGGCTCCGGTGCAAAAAAAAAGAAGGCCGGGGGGGGGGGGCTTGCGAACAATGCTGTGCGCCACACTTAAAATGAACTGCACACCCACACAAACATGCACACACACCTTCACAAATGACACTAACACCCTGCCTTTTCCTCAAAAATTACTACATTTATGTTTGCTGTCTGTCTCTGTACTTTTGTCACTTTTGCGCTCTGTTTCATACTTTTCCCTCGTTTCAAAAGTCACTGAACGCACTTTACCGTAATATATGCAACATATAGCATACTGTTGGAAACCACGGGTTCTTGGCTTGCTGTCAGTGTTGAAATTTTTCAGATTGAGGGCTTACATGAGAACATACGGTAATGAGAATCAGCGGCGCACTAGTGTGAAACTTCCGTGTTTTTCCTCTGCGTTATGACATCACAGGCTACGTTTACCGTAATACACCATATACCATTGGAAAGCCCTTGGTGTTAGCTTTACAATGCACTTTGAATCATTTGGATTGGACAAACTATGGCGGAGTTACGGTAAAAGAAATACGCATATGGAAAATATGGCGTGGGCGCCATCGCCGTAGATAAAGGGATAAATAGCTGGCAGAGCCAACGTCAGAGGTTCCGGAGCGCGCGTCCGAGGTTCCGGAGTGCGCTCTGGCTTGCTCCCCCTAAAATTAAGCCCTGCATTTAATATATGACAAAAGGATGGGGCAAAAACAAACACAGACAGGTGATTTATTCTTTATTTGTGAGGAAAACAGACATTTTATTGAAATGGGTGGTCTGACAAATGTAATATTTGACTGGGTTTGTGCAAATGGCCATCCCCACTTCAAGGAGAATTTCATGTGGAATGCTCAGGGTGCTCAGATGTGTGAATGCAGTAATCTGTTAACATGACCATTAATGCTCAGTCCTACTTAGAACTAAAATTGGCTAAACCCTAGAGTGATTGGAGGGGGACCGTGTCTTCTCAACAGAAATCCACTTCATAGTATAGAGTTTTTCTGCCCAAATCCAGTGGCTCGTCTAACGGCAGTGCATGTGTGAGGTGGATGAGAGAGAGAGAGAGACAGAGCAGGATTTCCGAATGGCAGTGAATGCCTCAGGGAGTTTGTGACCAATTGATGACCTAATAAAAGTAACGGGTGATTTTGAGTGAGCCCTTAAATAATTTATAACTACTGAACTCAACCTCGTCCGATCCACTAATCGTAGCTCACTTGGAACCCGGTTTTCCCATACTGTTGATTTAAAAGAAGCAGACAGGTCCTCTAGCTCCTGTGGATCGTTAGTTTCCACTCTCATGTCAATGTGTGTGACAGACTCAGAGGTGTCCTGAAAAAACTTGTGCATGTGAAATTTGGTTCTGCCTTTTACGAGGTGTGTTCTCCGTATGACTGCCTACTCTGAACTGTCATGTCTGTACCGTGACGTACTGTTCCACTCATAACCAAAATGGATCCCGTACAGCTCCACAATGTAATCTAGTGCATTTTTTATATCCGATTCCCTTCCTTACATAACCGCACATTACATGGATAGTGGCAACTTGAACCAGGAAAGTTCTCTTTCAGAAGCAAGTGCAATGAGCACTTGAACACCACACTTCCCATGCAAAATAAAAATATTAATGTAATTAAACATATAACGTGTAATTTGCACCTAATCATTCTAAAATGGTATTCTTGTAAAACTTTTTTTTTAACCTGATAAAAAAGAAGAGAATTGCATCCCACTTTCACACATAAGAACATTCTGTGAACTCTATAAGAAATGTGGGTGATTGTGCAAGTGTAGTCCTTTAGATCTCAGTTCAGCTTTTGATGCCAACGATGTTTTCTTCCTTAAACATTGTCATTTCACTGGCGAAGCTCAGACTGCTCCTCTCCAGCAGAACACTCACTGCCTCAAAACAAATACACAAAGTGCATGCAAAAAGTATCTGACTTTATTTTACCCTACAGAAACAAATGAAGCATGCAAGCTTTCATTTGTTGGGGAGGTGTAGGGAACCTGTTTGTGCATGTGTGATTTTTTTCTTAAAAGAATTGATGTAAAGAATTAGAAGAATTGATGCAAAGAAAGTCCAAGAAATAGTCAGTGACTTGGAAATGTTAATGTAGCCATCCACTGACTTCTCTGAAGAAAACTGGCAATTAAAGTGATTATTTACAGGTGTTATACCAAAGGGGCCCATTACATAGGGCCCCTTCATGTATAGTGTGAATCTGTGAAACTCAGGGCGACTCACGGCAAAACAGCGGTGTTAGATGTTTGTGTGTGTCACCTGAAATTTGGCCGACAGTTGCAGCGAGGGTGCGATGGGTTCGCACAGCGCGCACTCTGTCTTTCAGCTGCTGGTTTGCGCAAATAGTTGTAGCAACAGGTGTACGAGGCAGCTGCGATTTTACACGTTTTGCACACAAGTCCTGTCATCATGTGTTGTGTGGGCAGCTGAAGAGGAGGTACTGCTGGCCCACCACCACCAGATGGCGCCCTGCATGGAGTGTGGGCTCCAAGCACAAGAGGGCGTCGGAGCCGCTGGAGGTGACAGCTGTCACCTATCAACACCAGCTGTCACCCATCACCACCACTACAAAGGCCGGACTGCAACTCCACCTCCTCGCCGAGAAATCTTCTACCATACAGGTAATTAATTCTCTGCTGAACCTTAATTCGAGCATTAGTCTGATCTCTTTTGCAGCCGTTTTCCTGGGACAGATACCTGGTCTGCTGAGTTGGCATTTGGTGTGGACTGCGACGGCTTCGCCTCCCACCCCACCCAGATAAATGGTTATCTCGGGAGCTGCACGAGTGTGTGATTCGGAGGTGGAGGTTCTCCCTCCTAACTGTATACAGACTGTGGGATTACTGAGTGTGCGAACTCACACTCATCCAGAACTGTTTCTGTTTTCTGCCAGCAGTACCGGGTCTGACTGCTGAAGACAGTGGCCACCTGGGGCGCAGGGCTTGGCGGCTCCGGTGTTCTTCAGATCCGTTGGTGGTGGAAGCTGTGTGGGATCCGGCTCTTCTCGCACCGGACATCTCCTATCTTCGAGCCTGCCACACGTCACCTTGTGTCAGATTGATATACCGCATATTTGTATTTGTCTGTACTACGTTGTGCACCTTCACAACATTAAATTGTTACTTTTTGGCTATTCCATTGTCCCTTCATTAACGCCCCCTGTTGTGGGTCCGTGTCACAACACTTCCCCAACAATCATGATCTGTTCAGAATTTGGATTCAATGCAACATGAGAATGGTGACCTATGTGCAGAAGAAGAAAAAGTCTGTTGTCCTGCTGAGCACCATGCATGATGACAAAGCAGTGGATCACAGCTGTCAGAAGAAGAAACCAGAAGTGATCCAGTAATAAAATGAAAGGAGTGGACACAATGGATCCGATGGTTAGCAACTACTCATGTAAGCAGAGACCCTTGAGGTGGCCCATGGTTTTCTGGTACAATATGTTGGATGTTGCCACCCTCAATGCCAACAATTTCATCACACAAGACCCTGATTATATGGGCGATGTGAATGATGCATGCCGGCTATTCATCAAAGAGCAGGGGAAAGAGCATGTCATGGCACATATCAAGAGGAACATGTAGGACACGGCCAAACTCCAAAAACATATTATTGAGGCAATGGGAAGATGTGGGTGGCAAAAACAAAACACATCTATGACCCACCCACAAGAGGACATCAGACAGGAGGGCCAAAGGAAGAGATGTGTGATCTACCCAGCTCCCAAAGACAGAAAAGTCAGCAGCTGGTGTTTCCAGTGTACCAGGCCTGTTTGCAAGGAGCACAAACCAGACCTGTCAAGTGTCACGCATTTTGTGTGAGACTCATGCATTTAAGCTTGTTGTCACACTTTCACACTAATGCATGTTTTTCTCTCGCATTTCACCAATTTGACATGCAAAAATTTTTTTGGAGGGAAAATAAATAAACCTATGAAAGTAAATAATGGAGGGCACTCCTCTAGTCAAGAAGTAATGTCTATGCAACGATCGTGCCAGTCATAACGGGACTGCTTCCATGTGAAAAATCATCTGTAATCCCAAAATAAGTACCTCTGTTGTTCATTGGCTAAAATCCTCTGCAGGCTTTCAATGATGCCCTTTCTTCACTAGGGCTGAAACTGGAAGATAGCAGCAGACAAGTTCTGATTCTGACTCAGGTCCAACATTAAAAAAGACAAAATATTCTGGTGCTGCCCAGTACAAAACAAAATTTTATTAAGATGTGGTGTGAGAGATATCCATTCATAAGTGCTGTGAGTTCGGATAAGACGCAATTCCGATGCAACGTTATCACGTTGTCATCGAGGAGAGGCCGACGTGAAACGACATGTCAACAGCGATGGACATATTAAACTGGAAAAGGCACAGTACAGTCAGAAGACTCTTTCAAGCATGTTTGCAGTCCCAGAGTCAGATATAAAGGATAAAGTAACTGTTTATTTTATATATTTTTTAACTTGATTTCGAAAGAGTTTTTAATGTACCCTTCTGGCTCGTTATTCAGCTTTCACATATGTCGATATGATTGATATTACAGTAACACGGCTTATAAAATGTCATGCCCAGTCTCTAGGGACTGTCCTGTCTGAACCGGGCAGAGCAGATTTTGGACACAGCAGTCCCACCGGGCTGCATCATATCATCACGACTTTTGTACAGTGCTGACCAGCATTAGTGACTTAATACTGATCCTCTTCTCTCGCAAGTTCAACAACAACACGCAAACTGTACAGTGTGATCAGTCACACGTTGTGGTATTGTGTTGTCAGGGTTGTCTGTACATGTGCACATGCACATCACCAAGGCAACATCAGCGATCTCGTCACACGAGCGCGTCTACTTTTAGATCAGGTGATGGTTTGGGTGGGTTATGCGGGACTATAGAAACTCTTTCTACAAGGCTTATCTCTTCTGTTTTAATACTAAACAGTTTATTTGTACATGTAATCTTAATCAGTTTTTTGAAAACCAAGAATGGTAATTAGTAAAATGAATTAAAATTGTTATGTATAAAAACTGATTAGTTTGGATAAATTTGTGTTGGAGGTAAACTTTACATAATGTTTGTTATTATAGTCAGTTGAAATTTTAGTTTGGTTTGGAAGAATCGGAAGAGACTAGTTAGGATTAACAAAAGCTTTAAATTTTAGCTTTGTGTGATGGAAATATTATTATAATTCAAGATCAGTTGGCTGTAATAATGATCTTTTGCGTAGCCGTGGTGGTGGTTTGGACTTTTTGGTTTTAGTCTTATTTTCAAGAGGGGTGATTGAGAGGATTCTTCTGCTTTTAAGTTTATTTCATGTATTTTCAGAAGCGGTGATGGATTTTTGTGGTATACTGTGGTATTTTACAGCATAAGGTGTGGTCCTTTGGTGAAGGTTTTGACTATTTTGCTTTTAGTCTTATTTTCAGATGGGGTAATGGAGAGGATTTTTCTGCTTTTAAGATTTTTTTTTCCACAAATGGTGATGGCATTTTGTGGAACTACAAGCTACAACTACGTTGTACATGGAACTACAACAAATAACGCATGTAGCACAAATTAATCAAAGCTTGTAAAATCAGGAAGTAAAATTGTGTACATGTTAATTATTACTTTTTTTTTAGTGTATTTAGTGATGTTAATATGTTTAAAACTCAAGCAAATTTATATCTTCATAATCACTAAATTAGGGTGTCTGGAATGTGCCAGATTGTACCATTTGACTACAAAATTCTAAAAATTTCCCGAGGGTGCGTGCCCCCAGAGTGTTGTCGCACTTCACTCGACAACAGTTTCACTCCTTGTATGTATGTCAACTTGAGAGCTCTGACAAACAGTGATGAGAGCAAGATGTGCTCAGTATGTGCACAACTCCTTTGCTTCAGCCAGATCTCCCTTTGTTAACATTGTGAACAGTTCTATCAGTTTGAAACTTCTTTACAGTTCTCCATATTGTCTTTCTGTCTGGAGTATTTGTAACTGCAAAATAATATTGACATCGTTTTTGGATTTGCACCGTCGATTTGGTGTCAAATTAGAATTCTACCAGTTTCACTTTTTTTTTTTTTTTGATTGTAAGCAGCATCCTCATTGGATCGGTCTCAAACTACATCAGAAGAAATTCCTCACATATATCTTGATGTCTGAACCCCCCCCCCCCCCACCAAAAAAAAAACCCAACAGAATTCAGATTAGCCGTTGCAGAACGTGAGTCAATTGATTTTGTGGAACTTTTTTGGGACACCCTGTGCATAAGCGTATTGCATACCTGTACATGTTGCCACTCGGATAAATCATTGCTAACCACAATATGTCATTCCATTGGAACAAACTGACACAGTCGCTGGGTACAGGGTGGCCAGCTGTATCGCACAAATAAAATAATGATTGTCTTTGAATTTCTTACACCTAAATGAAGACAAAACTGAGTGTATTTTGTTTGGTGGCTCACAGATAATGGACGTTGGGGGATTATCAGTTAAACCCACTGTCAGAAATCTTAGGGTGCTGTTTGACAGTGGTTTTAACTTCATCCGTTTTAACTTCATCTGTTTTAACTTCGACAAACAAATTGGCTCTGTGGTCAAATCAAGTTCAACTACAGCTTTTTGAGATGTTAGCCCTTTTTAAATCGTGTACGAGGTCTGTTAGAAAACTATCTGACCTTTTTATTTTTTGCAAAAACCATATGGATTTGAATCACGTGTGATTGCATCAGCCAAGCTTGAACCTTCGTGCGCATGCGTGAGTTTTTCACGCCTGTCGGTTGCGTCATTCCCTGTGAACAGGCTTTGTGTGAGCAGTGGTCCACCCCCCTCGTCAGATTTTTATTGCGAGTAAAATGTCTGAACGATTTGGAGCTTTGCTGCATCAAATTTTATTTTTACAAATAGTTGTAGCAACAGGTGTACGAGGCAGCTGCGATTTTACACGTTTTGCACACAATTCCTGTTTCATGCGCATTTATGCATAAATTGACCAAATTTACACTATGTGTCAAGGGGCCCTTATGGAATCTATCATCTTGGGTTTTATATTTTTAATTAATTTATATCAGGTTGCAGAGATTTGCTTTCAGTTAGAATTTTTTTATTAAGATTTACCTGATTTACTTTATGCATTTGATATGGCATAAATAATTAAAGTCTGTAAAATTCCAAGGGGCTGAATATGTTTGCAAGGCACAGTAAGTCACTGTAAGTTTTATTTTCTATATCTTTGCAACAAATTAATTTAATCATTCAGGATTCAAGGCATTCCTCAATTGACTTTTTGATCGTCATGCATCCTTATTCATTTTTTTTCCCTTTCTTTTTGAATAAAAACCCTTTTTGTATCACTAACCTTCTAACGCACAACATGGGTCAAAAATGACCCATATCTGTTTTCTTTGTTATTTCATGTATGGATGAGTGTTTGTATGATACAGCTTTGAAAAAATTTATGTTATCATTTACTATTCCAAGTATGCAATAAATGCCTTGTTTTTCTTTAGCTCAAATTATTTTTTATTTGACTTTCTTACTTTCAGAACAAGCACATCTTTTGTCTACATTAAGTTTACACACATGGGCCAGAAATAACCCACATGCATTTACTAGAGGCTATAGCATTTGAAACTGAAATGCATTTGTTTTGTCGCAGCATCACAATGGACAACTTCTTCACCAGTGTCCTTCTGGGTGAGAAGCTCCTCAGGAGGAACCTCACCATTGTTGGGGCTCTTCCCCACAACAAGCTGGACATAGCACCTATCATGAAGTCATCATGTCTTGTGTGGGCAGCTGAAGAGGAGGTACTGCTGGCCCACCACCACCAGATGGCGCCCTGCATGGAGTGTGGGCTCCAAGCACAAGAGGGCGTCGGAGCCGCTGGAGGTGACAGCTGTCACCTATCAACACCAGCTGTCACCCATCACCACCACTACAAAGGCCGGACTGCAACTCCACCTCCTCGCCGAGAAATCTTCTACCATACAGGTAATTAATTCTCTGCTGAACCTTAATTCGAGCATTAGTCTGATCTCTTTTGCAGCCGTTTTCCTGGGACAGATACCTGGTCTGCTGAGTTGGCATTTGGTGTGGACTGCGACGGCTTCGCCTCCCACCCCACCCAGATAAATGGTTATCTCGGGAGCTGCACGAGTGTGTGATTCGGAGGTGGAGGTTCTCCCTCCTAACTGTATACAGACTGTGGGATTACTGAGTGTGCGAACTCACACTCATCCAGAACTGTTTCTGTTTTCTGCCAGCAGTACCGGGTCTGACTGCTGAAGACAGTGGCCACCTGGGGCGCAGGGCTTGGCGGCTCCGGTGTTCTTCAGATCCGTTGGTGGTGGAAGCTGTGTGGGATCCGGCTCTTCTCGCACCGGACATCTCCTATCTTCGAGCCTGCCACACGTCACCTTGTGTCAGATTGATATACCGCATATTTGTATTTGTCTGTACTACGTTGTGCACCTTCACAACATTAAATTGTTACTTTTTGGCTATTCCATTGTCCCTTCATTAACGCCCCCTGTTGTGGGTCCGTGTCACAACACTTCCCCAACAATCATGATCTGTTCAGAATTTGGATTCAATGCAACATGAGAATGGTGACCTATGTGCAGAAGAAGAAAAAGTCTGTTGTCCTGCTGAGCACCATGCATGATGACAAAGCAGTGGATCACAGCTGTCAGAAGAAGAAACCAGAAGTGATCCAGTAATAAAATGAAAGGAGTGGACACAATGGATCCGATGGTTAGCAACTACTCATGTAAGCAGAGAACCTTGAGGTGGCCCATGGTTTTCTGGTACAATATGTTGGATGTTGCCACCCTCAATGCCAACAATTTCATCACACAAGACCCTGATTATATGGGCGATGTGAATGATGCATGCCGGCTATTCATCAAAGAGCAGGGGAAAGAGCATGTCATGGCACATATCAAGAGGAACATGTAGGACACGGCCAAACTCCAAAAACATATTATTGAGGCAATGGGAAGATGTGGGTGGCAAAAACAAAACACATCTATGACCCACCCACAAGAGGACATCAGACAGGAGGGCCAAAGGAAGAGATGTGTGATCTACCCAGCTCCCAAAGACAGAAAAGTCAGCAGCTGGTGTTTCCAGTGTACCAGGCCTGTTTGCAAGGAGCACAAACCAGACCTGTCAAGTGTCACGCATTTTGTGTGAGACTCATGCATTTAAGCTTGTTGTCACACTTTCACACTAATGCATGTTTTTCTCTCGCATTTCACCAATTTGACATGCAAAAATTTTTTTGGAGGGAAAATAAATAAACCTATGAAAGTAAATAATGGAGGGCACTCCTCTAGTCAAGATGTAATGTCTATGCAACGATCGTGCCAGTCATAACGGGACTGCTTCCATGTGAAAAATCATCTGTAAACCCAAAATAAGTACCTCTGTTGTTCATTGGCTAAAATCCTCTGCAGGCTTTCAATGATGCCCTTTCTTCACTAGGGCTGAAACTGGAGGATAGCAGCAGACAAGTTCTGATTCTGACTCAGGTCCAACATTAAAAAAGACAAAATATTCTGGTGCTGCCCAGTACAAAACAAAATTTTATTAAGATGTGGTGTGAGAGATATCCATTCATAAGTGCTGTGAGTTCGGATAAGACGCAATTCCGATGCAACGTTATCACGTTGTCATCGAGGAGAGGCCGACGTGAAACGACATGTCAACAGCGATGGACATATTAAACTGGAAAAGGCACAGTACAGTCAGAAGACTCTTTCAAGCATGTTTGCAGTCCCAGAGTCAGATATAAAGGATAAAGTAACTGTTTATTTTATATATTTTTTAACTTGATTTCGAAAGAGTTTTTAATGTACCCTTCTGGCTCGTTATTCAGCTTTCACATATGTCGATATGATTGATATTACAGTAACACGGCTTATAAAATGTCATGCCCAGTCTCTAGGGACTGTCCTGTCTGAACCGGGCAGAGCAGATTTTGGACACAGCAGTCCCACCGGGCTGCATCATATCATCACGACTTTTGTACAGTGCTGACCAGCATTAGTGACTTAATACTGATCCTCTTCTCTCGCAAGTTCAACAACAACACGCAAACTGTACAGTGTGATCAGTCACACGTTGTGGTATTGTGTTGTCAGGGTTGTCTGTACATGTGCACATGCACATCACCAAGGCAACATCAGCGATCTCGTCACACGAGCGCGTCTACTTTTAGATCAGGTGATGGTTTGGGTGGGTTATGCGGGACTATAGAAACTCTTTCTACAAGGCTTATCTCTTCTGTTTTAATACTAAACAGTTTATTTGTACATGTAATCTTAATCAGTTTTTTGAAAACCAAGAATGGTAATTAGTAAAATGAATTAAAATTGTTATGTATAAAAACTGATTAGTTTGGATAAATTTGTGTTGGAGGTAAACTTTACATAATGTTTGTTATTATAGTCAGTTGAAATTTTAGTTTGGTTTGGAAGAATTGGAAGAGACTAGTTAGGATTAACAAAAGCTTTAAATTTTAGCTTTGTGTGATGGAAATATTATTATAATTCAAGATCAGTTGGCTGTAATAATGATCTTTTGCGTAGCCGTGGTGGTGGTTTGGACTTTTTGGTTTTAGTCTTATTTTCAAGAGGGGTGATTGAGAGGATTCTTCTGCTTTTAAGTTTATTTCATGTATTTTCAGAAGCGGTGATGGATTTTTGTGGTATACTGTGGTATTTTACAGCATAAGGTGTGGTCCTTTGGTGAAGGTTTTGACTATTTTGCTTTTAGTCTTATTTTCAGATGGGGTAATGGAGAGGATTTTTCTGCTTTTAAGATTTTTTTTCCACAAATGGTGATGGCATTTTGTGGAACTACAAGCTACAACTACGTTGTACATGGAACTACAACAAATAACGCATGTAGCACAAATTAATCAAAGCTTGTAAAATCAGGAAGTAAAATTGTGTACATGTTAATTATTACTTTTTTTTAGTGTATTTAGTGATGTTAATATGTTTAAAACTCAAGCAAATTTATATCTTCATAATCACTAAATTAGGGTGTATGGAATGTGCCAGATTGTACCATTTGACTACAAAATTCTAAAAATTTCCCGAGGGTGCGTGCCCCCAGAGTGTTGTCGCACTTCACTCGACAACAGTTTCACTCCTTGTATGTATGTCAACTTGAGAGCTCTGACAAACAGTGATGAGAGCAAGATGTGCTCAGTATGTGCACAACTCCTTTGCTTCGGCCAGATCTCCCTTTGTTAACATTGTGAACAGTTCTATCAGTTTGAAACTTCTTTACAGTTCTCCATATTGTCTTTCTGTCTGGAGTATTTGTAACTGCAAAATAATATTGACATCGTTTTTGGATTTGCACCGTCGATTTGGTGTCAAATTAGAATTCTACCAGTTTCACTTTTTTTTTTTTTTTTGATTGTAAGCAGCATCCTCATTGGATCGGTCTCAAACTACATCAGAAGAAATTCCTCACATATATCTTGATGTCTGAACCCCCCCCCCCCCCCCCCCCCCCCAAAAAAAACCAACAGAATTCAGATTAGCCGTTGCAGAACGTGAGTCAATTGATTTTGTGGAACTTTTTTGGGACACCCTGTGCATAAGCGTATTGCATACCTGTACATGTTGCCACTCGGATAAATCATTGCTAACCACAATATGTCATTCCATTGGAACAAACTGACACAGTCGCTGGGTACAGGGTGGCCAGCTGTATCGCACAAATAAAATAATGATTGTCTTTGAATTTCTTACACCTAAATGAAGACAAAACTGAGTGTATTTTGTTTGGTGGCTCACAGATAATGGACGTTGGGGGATTATCAGTTAAACCCACTGTCAGAAATCATAGGGTGCTGTTTGACAGTGGTTTTAACTTCATCCGTTTTAACTTCATCTGTTTTAACTTCGACAAACAAATTGGCTCTGTGGTCAAATCAAGTTCAACTACAGCTTTTTGAGATGTTAGCCCTTTTTAAATCGTGTACGAGGTCTGTTAGAAAACTATCCGACCTTTTTATTTTTTGCAAAAACCATATGGATTTGAATCACGTGTGATTGCATCAGCCAAGCTTGAACCTTCGTGCGCATGCGTGAGTTTTTCACGCCTGTCGGTTGCGTCATTCCCTGTGAACAGGCTTTGTGTGAGCAGTGGTCCACCCCCCTCGTCAGATTTTTATTGCGAGTAAAATGTCTGAACGATTTGGAGCTTTGCTGCATCAAATTTTTCCAGAGACTGTGAGTGACAGCCAGGTGGACACCATTCGGAAAATTCAGATGGCTTTCAGGGACGATTTTATTGGGATCACACAGAGTGTTACAGCCGGTTTAAAGACCGCCTGCAGCAGCTGAGAGCGCGCCGCACTCCGAGCGGCGATCGACAGGCTGAAACGACCTGATCATTTCCAAAGTGAAGGCTGTGTTGATCCAGGACTTCGTCTGACTACCACAGAAGTGGCAGAAGACATGGACATCAGCACTTTTTCATCACATTCCACTGTTACAGGAGTTTTTGTCATGGAAAGAGGAGCGGAGGAATGCACCACAGAGCCGCGAATGGCGTGGGACAAAAGCACCTCCATGTTGGTCTCACAGGACGGCTTTCAGATGGCTTTCAGACAGCTTTTGATGGCTTTTCAGTCGTGTGACTATCCGAGAAATTGTGGATGAGCTGGACATGCCAGAACATGTCCTGTGAGGCTTCATCACGGCGTTGCTTTGCGCCATGCGGCTCCATCCTGACGCGCAAATTCCTCCGCACGTCTGTCTCAATGTGCTGAAAAAGTGCTGATGTCCACATCTTCTGCAATTTCTCTGGTAGTCAGACGACGTCCCGGATCAACACGGCGTTCAGTTTGGAAATGAACGGCACATTCCACTGTTACAGGAGTTTTTGTCATGGAAAGAGGAGCGGTAAAAGTTAGCAAAACCTAGGAACTGTTGTAACTGTTTAACCGAAGACGGAACCGGCCAGTCAGTGAAGGCCTTGACCTTAGCGGGATCGGGTTTGACTTGATTGTGAGAGATAATGAAACCTAGGAAGGCTATGGTGTCGAGGTGGAACCAGCACTTCTCAACTTTGATGAACAAACGATTCTCTAGTAACCGCTGGAGCATGAGCCAGACATGTTTGGTGAGGGTCAAAATGTCATCTAGATCAGTGGTCTCCAAACTGTTCCAGAAAGGGCTGAGAGGGTGCAGGTTTTCTTTGCAGCCACTGACTTCAGCAGGTGATTTCACTGATTAACATCACTTTGAGCAGGTGGGATGAGTTCATCAGTGACCATCAGTGGCACCTGGAAGCAAGTCAATGGCACAGTCATAAGGACGGTGAGGAGGCAGTGAGAGCACATGATACGTGCTGAAAACCTCACCAAGGTCGTGATACTTAGAGGGAACTAAAGACAAATCAGGTGGTGAGTGGACCACCTCTTCGACAGCAACACTAGGAGGAACTGAGACACCCCTTGAGACAGGCTTCTCTCCAGTGAGTGATAACCCCAGTCGACCAATCGATACCGAGATTGTGTCTAGAAACCCAAGGGTGGCCTAAAACCATGGGAGATGACGAAGAAATAACAAAAAACTGGATGGTTTCTCTGTGATTTCCCAATACCACTAATGTGACAGGTTTAGTACAATGAGTGATGGCCGGAAGGGCCGTGCCATCTAATGCATGCACGGACAGTGGGGAGGGAAGTGGTTCCAGAGGAATATTAGCCTTGGAAGCTAAATCAATGAAATTTCCTTTGGCTCCCGTATCAATCAGAACCGGGACCGAAAGCGTCTCATTGCAAAAAAATAGTATCTGGGATTTCAGTGCGACTGGATGCCACACCCGTAAGTTTGGCTTGGTTCACCCGCAGCTTGGATCCTACCGATGAGCATTGGCTTTTTGGCCAAATGGGGCAAGTGCTGAGGATATGCCCCTTAGCACTACAATATAGACATTCCTTGGCCACCAGTCTCCGTTGTCATTCTTCTGGGGACAATTTGGCCCTGCCGAGCTGCATAGGCTTACCAGCAGGGGGAGCTGGAGTGTCGGAGATTGATTCAGCGGAGCTTGGTTGGGACGGCCCCAGTGTATGTCGCAGGGCGAGTGGAAGCTACCCGGTCAGCCCAACGGTTCCGACATCGCTCCCTCGGCCGGTTGTCTAGACTGATAATGAGGGAGATGAGAGAATCCAGATCAGCCAGTTCACCCCAGACCACCAGCTCGTCCTTCAGCCCGTTAATGTAAATGCTTCGCAGCGCCGGGGTGTTCCAGTTGGCCTCCGCAGCAAGAATGGGGAAGTCGACCGAAAACTCCACCGCGCTGTGCTGCTCCTGCTTTAGAGTTAAGAGACGCTGTGAGATGGAATCTTTCTATGTAGAATGGTTGAATATTAAATGGAATTATTTTGAAAATGAGGAGAACGAGTGGGGGAGTGGAGAATCATCGCTCCAGAAAGCGGTTGCCCAGGACCCAGAGCAAATTAACCACGTACGTGATTTTACTTTCATTGAAGCGGTAATGAGAGGGACACTGGCTGAAAACAAAGGAACACTGCATCAGGAATGAGGCGCAAGTGTCAACACAACCGGAGAACGGTTCTGGATGGCATATAAACGGGTTGGGCGCCGCTGCGGCTGTTGCAGCGGGAAACGAAGCTGTGATGAGATGAGCCGGAGCAGCGGGAGGCGGTATTGGTGTGTGTATGAACAATAGCTGAGTGAGTTGTGTGAAGAGATCTGCGAGCCGAATATCGAAGTGTTTAACCTGATCGGTTAGAGAGCTCACGTGATCTGCAATGGAATCCACAGTTTGCTGGAGCTTCCCGATGTACTCCTCCTGAATAATAAGCACCTGCTGCATCTGGTCTGCCCCCGCTGGGCCCATGACGTGGCCAGAAACTCCTTTTGTGGTTTGGACCGGAGTGGAACCGAGAACCCAGATGCTGGGAGCAGAAATGAGATTGGAATGAGTCAGAACACTGGTTTATTTACAAAAGAGTGTATGGAGGAGGATGAGGAGGCAGCCTTGCAAGGTGGAGACATGGCCCGCGCAACGGTGGAACCAGGGAACCACAGTCCAGGTGGCGTTGAGCCCAAGCATGGATGATGCAATCCTGAAGCCAGGTGGCAAGCTGTCGACATGGAATCTGGAGAAGATACACAGGTGAGTGGATTGCTGAGCGCACGAACCGAGTCAGTTCCAGAAGTAGATCAACTCAAATTCACAGTCAGATTAAGAGATAGTTTATATCTTAGCTGAGTCCAGAGTGTTGAAACAAGCTGAAGCTGTTGAAACGAGCTGGAGCTAGAAAACAACAACAAAATGCTGAGCTTGGATACTCAGATAAGCTGTAGGAAAAAATGACAGAGCAAAAATGCTGAGCTTGGAAATTCAGAAAACCTGCAGGAAACATTGCAGCACACAGTCTAAAGAGCTTGGGAGCTCAGAATAATCACTGTGTAGGAACGCACAAAAGAGAGGCCAGTTACCATGAAAGAAATGCTGAGTTTCTGGTGACAATGGAGTGAAGAGCCGGCCGGGGTTTATATGCAGGGACTGATGAGATGAGGAGCAGGTGTGTCGATCAGCTTGAGGCACGCCACCTGTGCAGAAGAGAGAGAAACAGCAGCAGCAGCATACTAGGGGAGCTACAACCACTACCTTTGCACACACACACCCCCCTCCCCCCCCCAGGACTAAACCAAACCAACTGTTTTAGGTTCCTTAAATGACCACAAAACACAATCAGTAAGTTCCCAAAAATAAAAACTGGCCTCAAGCCAGTTATCCAAGATGGCTGCCAAAGTAGGTTTTTTTCCCCACTAAAACACCTTTACACAACATAAAACAACTTACATATCACAGAGATTCAATGGGAAGACCATTGCAGGTCACAGCAAACTCATTTGTGCCTAAACTAAATTCATTCATGGGTTTAAGATTCAAAATGGCGTCCAAAATGGGAGCCAACAGACCCTTATCATTAAAATGCATAGTAGGAACAAACAATAGACTTAATAATGAGAGAAATCATTGGTGTTTAAGTGAAAAAACCCTGTTTTCTTGTTCTTGGTGCTAAGAACAATAATCAATACATTAAAGAGTCATGTCTGCTACCTACAAAGCGCGTGGAATGTCTTAAACCCAAACCTACTCCTAGGCATCTTATATATGCTACTCTGTAACCACCCCTAAACCCAAACAGTTCAACTGTTAACCCCACTGAGGTCCTTAGACTGGGTCTCATTAACATAAGATCACTGTCCTCAAAATCATTGTTGATCAGTGATCTAATTATTGATCATCACTTAGATATGATTGGGCTATGTGAAACCTGGCTTAAATCTACAGCTGTCCTCCCCTTAAATGAGGCCTGCCCACCAGCATATACGAGGTCTGTGATGAAAAAAGCGGTCCTTTTTATTTTCTTCAAAAAATAAATGGATTTGATTCATATGTTTTTACGTCAGACATGCTTGAACCCTCGTGCGCACGCGTGAGTTTTTTCACGCGTGTCGGTGACGTCATTCGCCTGTGGGCAGGCCTTGAGTGAGGAGTGCTCCACCCCGCCCGTCGGAATCTCTTTGTCTGAATAGCCGCTGCGGACGGCACGCATTGCTTTATCAACATTTTTTCTGGACCTGTGAGGGATATCCAAGTGGACACTATTGGAGAAATTAAGCTGGTTTTCGGTGAAAAGTTTAACGGCTGATGAGAGATTATGGGGTGTTTCTGTCGCTGTAAGGACTTCCCATGGAGCGGGACGTCGCGCAGCATTTCCAGGCGCCGTCGTCGGCCTGTTTCGACCTGAAAACATTCTAATTTAAGGCTTAATTCACCCAGGACGTCGTGAGAGAACAGAGAAGATTCAGAAGAGGCTGGCATGAAGACTTTATGCGGACATTCCACTGTTTAAGGACATTTTGTAATGAAAGACGTGCGCGCAAATTCGCCGAGTCGTTTCCGTGACGACTCGGCGAATCTGTGTGCGCCGCGACAGGAAAAACACCTCCGTGTTGAAAACCATTTGTAAAATTCAGGCGGCTTTTGATGGCTTTCAACAAGTGAGTAACTGAGAAATTGTTTAACAGCTTGGGCATGTTCCAACTTGCCCGTTAAGGTTTCCAACGGAGGTGTTTTTCCTGTCACGACCCCCCGCGGTCGGGTCCGGCCCGACATGCGACTCTGCCCGCACGTTCTTTCATTACAAAATGTCCGTTAACAATGGAATGTCCGAATAAACTCCTCATGCCGACTTCTTCTGCGAGTTCTCTGTTCTCTGATGACTTCCTGGGTCAACAGAGCCTAAAATGTGGAAGTTTTCAACTTGAAACGGCGAGACGCTGCCGCCTCGAAGCGCAGATCGCCATCAGGTGCCGTGGGCCGTCCTTAAAGCGACACTACCAGACCAAAATCTCTCATCAGCCGTTAAAATTTTTACCGAAAACCAGCTGAATTTATCGAATGGTGTCCACTCAGTTGTACCTTATAGTTTTGAAAAAATTTTGATCAAACAAAGCAGCAGTCTCTGAGCCATTCATAAACAATGAAAAAACAACGAGAGGGTGGGTGACTCCTCACTCAAAGACTGCCCACAGGCGAATGACGTAACCGACAGGTGTGAAAAAACTCTCGCATGCCCACGAGGGTTCAAGCATGTCTGATGTAATCACACGTGATTCAAATCCATATGGTTTTTGAAAAAATAATAAGGTCCGTTACTTTTATCACAGACCTCGTACATTTAGTCACGTCCCTCGTGATGCGAAGCAAGGCGGGGGTGTTGCTCTTATTTATAAATCTAGGTTTAGCTTATTAGCTGTTGGGGGTTACAAATATCACTCATTTGAGCATCTGATTCTCCGCTCTGCTCAGGATATTACACATTGCCAAGGTCAGAAGAATAAAAATCAGTTGTATTACTTTGTCACTGTATATAGGCCTCCTGGCCCATATTCTGAATTCTTAGATGAATTTGGTGTGTTCATTTCTAACTTGTCAACTAGTGTAGATAACATTCTGATCGTTGGTGACTTTAACATTCAATCAATCAATCAATCAATCAATCAATTTTATTTATATAGCGCCAAATCACAACAAATAGTATAATATAAATAAGCCTTCTCATCCCCTCTGCAAATCATTTATGGAGATTGTGGATGCATTAGGATTTCGGCAATGCATTCAGGATTCGACGCACATTAGTGGAAATACCCTGGATCTGGTTCTCGCACGTGGTATTGCTGTCACGAATATTGACATCATGCCTCTTACATCAGTGGTGTCTGATCACTCATTAAGTTTACAGTTTTGCTGCCGTGTTTAGTAGAACAACAACCTTATATATGTTTACGGCGATGCATCAACTCCTCAACTAAGACTGAACTCGAAGCTAGACTGCCTGATGTCTTAGCTTCACATTTGACAAATACCCATTCAGTAGACAGACTTGTGGATAGTTTAAACTCAGTGCTCCAAACTACACTCAACATGATTGCACCACCTGTGTTACAACCGCGCTCCCCCAAATCACAGTCACCTTGGTTCAGTGATTATCTGCGTGGAGGTCTAGAATGGAAATGGCGTTGTTCAAAATTAGAAGTATTTCACCTTGTGTGGCGTGATGCTATCTTAGACTATAAGCATGCATTATTGGCTACAAAGCAGACTTACAACTCTGATTTGATCAACAAAAACAAGCACAACTCAAAGTTCTTGTTCGACATGGTGGCAACACTTTTGCACCTGTAGTTCGCTCTCCTTTTACAGCACAAGATTTCCTGGATTACTTTGCGAAGAAAATAGAAGACATCAGGTTAAACATATCCCGGCATGCCTTAATCCAGCCACTACACCCTGCTATTGATGTGGGTGCCACTACTGAGGTATTACCTAGATTTACAGAATTTGACAGTATCTCACTAGGCATGCTGACAAAACTCATAATGTCAACAAAAAGCACAACCTGTTTATTTGATCCTATACCAACAAAACTGTTTAAGGACCTGTGGCCCACTCTTGGGCCGACTGTGCTGGAAATGATTAATCTTTCTTTAACTTCTGGATCTTTTCCTAAATGTTTCATATCTGCAGTGATTAAACCATTACTTAAGAAACCTAATCTTGACCCTAGTGTATTGACAAACTATTGGCCGATATCAAATCTATCATTTTTCTCTAAAAATTTGGAAAAAGTGGTGTCACGGCAGCTCGTAGACTATCTTACTGAGAATAATCTCTTTGAGCCACTGCAGTCTACTTCAGAAAATATCATTCCACAGAGACGGCTCTCACTAAAGTGGTGAATGATCTTCTGCTTACAATGGATTCGGACACCACTACGGTTCTGTTGCTGTTAGATCACAGTACTGTATTTGTTACAGTGGATCATCATATTCTACTTGATAGGCTGGAAAATCATTTTGGGATTACTGGGAGTGCCCTTGCATGGCTGACGTCATACTTGACCAGTCGTTCTCACTGTGTTTTGTACAGTAACACTACCTCTAACCTTTGTGACATGAAATTTGGGGTTCCACAGGGGTCTGTCTTAAGCCCCCTGCTTTTCTACCTTTATATAGCACCCCTTGGGCACATATTGCGGCATTTTGGGATTACCTTTCACTGCTATGCAGATGATACTCAGTTATACATGCCAATAACTGCTGGTAATCTCGTTCACATAAAATCCTTAGAAGATTGCCTTGCAGCAGTGAGAAGTTGGATGTCTAGAAACTTCCTACTTTTAAACTCTGATAAGACTGAAATGATGGTTCTTGGTCCAGTGAGACTTCGGCTCAGCCTCAGCTCATGTGTCATACATCACACTGACAAAGTGAGGAACCTTGGAGTAATTTTTGATCTTTCCTTGTCCTTTGGCCTCCACATTAGAAATATTACTAGGACTGCTTTCTTCCACCTGCGAAATAAAGCGAAGATTCATCCCATCCTGTCTATGGCTGATACTGAGACCCTGATCCATGCATTTATCTCTTCTCGATTGGACTACTGCAATGTTCTATTTTCAGGTTTACCGCAGTCCAACACTGAGTCACTGGGTGAAGTACCTCTGAGATGGACTGGTGGCCTGTCCAGGATGTACTACACCTCTCCTGATCATCACTGGGATGGACTCCAGCCCCCTCTGACCCTTAACTGGATAAACAGGTTTAGAAACTGGATAGATGGTAAAGTGCAGTAACGCAGAAAGCACTGATTCACCAGACCTTTGCAGAAGACCGTGTCAGGAAATGACTGTGTTTTCATCCAAATGATCAAGCACCACCACAAACAGGAAGGTGATGTGAAAAAGGTGTGACATGAGACAGATTGTGACCCTTTTAGTTTTTACTGAGTGTTCGACTCATCTTTCAATGAGTAGAACAACAAAGAAAACCATTTCTGACAGTTTATCTCTTCTAGATTGGACTACTGCAATGTTCTATTTTCTGGTTTACCGCAGTCCAGCATTAGGGGTCTTCAATTGGTTCAAAATGCTGCAGCCAGACGTTTGACACGAAGCAGAAAGTTCGATCACATTACACCCATTTTGGCATCCCTTCACTGGCTTCCTGTCCCAGTGAGACCGGATTTTAAGGTTCTGCTACTAACCTATAAAATTATTCATGGACTGGCACCTCCTACCTAGCTGACCTAATTAAACCTTACGTACCGGCCCGGGCTTTACGTTCTCAGCGTGCAGGACTGCTTTGTGTCCCTAAGGTGAATAAGAAGTCTGCGGGTCACAGAGCTTTCTCTTATCGTGCCCCTGTTCTGTGGAATGATCTCCCTGCATCAATAAAACAGATTCTGTGGAGACTTTCAAGTCCAGACTTAAGACGCACTTATTTTCCCTTTCATATGGCTAGCATACTGGTACAGTTTTGTTTTACGCTTTTTACTCTTTTAATTCATTTTATTAGTAATTAGAGCGGGCCGCGGCCTCAACTTTACCTAAATTCTGGGTTTTTTAGTGAAGTTTAGGGCTAGCGGCCGGCGATCACCTTAGTATTTCTCTGTTTTTCTTGTTGTTTAATGATGACAAATTATACAGTATTTCTTGTCTTTCTAATTCCTGATTCTGTTTTTTCTCTCTGTTTAAGGTGCAGCTCCATCCAGAGATGGGAGTTGTGTTTGTGTTGGCGATCCTCCTGTCTTGTGTGCCAATAGCATTTCTTGTATATTCGTCCTTGAATTGTTCTGTGAATTGTTCTGTAATTTATGTTTTGTAGCATGGCCCAAGCAGAGGGTCACCCCTTTGAGTCTGGTCTGCTTGAGGTTTCTTCCTCAGAGGGAGTTTTTCCTTACCACTGTTGCTCTGGGGGTTGGTAAGGTTAGACCTTACCTGTGTGAAGCGCTTTGAGGCAACTCTGTTGTGATTTGGCGCTATATAAATGAAAATAAATTGAAACTGAAATTAAAATTAAAGAGCAAACTTCACTTTCCCCCAGAACGACGTGATCAGGAAGCAAACGTAGCTCACAGCAGATCCCATTGAAAATAACGGAGAGACATCCTGTGATTCTCGCATGTTTACATAAAACAAATGCAATAACAATGTCTATAAACCCAAAGAATATATTCACAAGAATTTTAGGCACAATATAAAAATAGTTTTATGTTGCAATGTTAATGGTGTTGTCTGTGTGCAGCGGTTAAAGCGCAGCCTGATCAGAGCATCTCAATCCAGTTCTCAATGTTACTGAGATCTCGCACCGCGGCGACCTCTTTGAAGTTTTGCGGGATTTGAAACGTCAATAGGGTGAATATTCACAATTTTTCCAACAATGGTTTTCAAGCTCCCTTTATCTCTTGGTTAGCTGTATAAGGCTTCTGTACATCCCTTACAACAGTCATAAGTTGCAAGAAGTTGTTTGTTCATATGTGCTTATATTGATTAAAAAATTAAAATGCTAACTCTGCTAACTTAGCCGTTTTCTTTGTAGGATTTCTCTTTTATTAAGCTAAGATAATGCTAAGCGAGGATTAGCATCCTCTTTGCCAGGTTAACTGGAGTGTATGAAGTGCTTACATGCAGCAAATAAGGGCATTTAAGTTTGTCCACAAATGCATATATTTTATTGAGCCTGTGTCATGGAAAAAATGACATGACTATTTTATTTATAGCTTTGGTATGCATTTTAATTTGTTTTAAAATTAATTTGGATATGTTTTGGCAAGTGGATTATTATTATTATTATTATTATTTAAGGAAAACATGTTACAAACAGTTAAAAAGTAACTGGAATGCATTTGATTGTATAAAGAAAATAAAGAACGGCAGAAGTGACGGAAGGAGAGATACTACTTCTCTGCTTGTCTCATTATTTTCCTGTTATTTACAGGACAATTAATCTGGCAACAGTCCTCTCGTATGGGACCTGTTACACAAATAGTAAATACAATTATTGATTCTGGTTCTTGTCATAGTTGTATTATATTCTGTGTTCATTATCCACTATTCTTTGGTTTCTGTTTTGCCCTGTTCATTTTCCTGATGTCCATCTGATTATGTTCACTCCACGTCCTGCATCTGCCATTATGTCTTCGTCCATCACTTATATCTGATTATGTTCACTTCACTGCACCTGCCCCGTGTCTTTGTCTTTTTCTTTGTTTCTGTCTGCTTTGTGTTTTCACTCGCTCACACTCTTGGCACCTATTCACATATCTTTGTCTATTACATCACTCCACTTTGCGCACTCCCTTCCTCACCATCTTGCCCCTTCCATACTCTTTGTTCACCAGCCATGCCCCCTTTCTCACGTGCACCTTGTTAACACCTGCCTATTTAATCTTCTCCCAGCCACCACATATTTGCCAGTTTGTAGTTGCTCGTAGCACACATTCCAGCCTTCTTATATTCAGTCCTGATTTGTTTGCCGTGTAGTAGTGTCTTGCTCCGTATTTCTCAACCGTGCCTTTTGCCTCAGCCCTGATGTCAGTGTTTGCTCGTGCCTCCGACCCCTGCCTGGATATGACTGTGTTTCTGCCGTACCCTGTCGGTACCTCTGCTTTGCTGCCTGACAACCTGTGTACCAAACCTCAGCCTGAATTAAACATGACAACTACATGTACTCCAAAGCCTGGTCTGGGAGTTTGTATTGTGGGTCCACCCTCTCCGGGTGCTGGGCTCCCACCCAGCCTGACAATTATGGTTATCGTGGTCAGTTACAGAGCATCCTTCCGGCATCCGTATCTCCTATAAAAATCTAATTTCAAACATGAGCAGCATGTTATTTTTTTTTTACAGAGCGGGGGAGTTGTGTTGTGTTATCCATCTTTATTTACAGACTGCAATACACCATTACAAAATTAAAACTTATTAAAATGAAATTAATTTCTCCACCCGCACCGTAAACAGTGCTAGTGGAGAGCTGCTTCCGCCTCCTGAGGCGCCGGATGGTTTGCCAGAATCTCTTCGAGGCCGACCGATAGTCCTCCTCCATGGCCTCCCCGAACTCCTCCCAGACCCGCGTTTTTGCCTCTGCGACCGCACAGAAGTCCAACAACTGAACATCACTCGGGTTCAGATCGGGGAGGCCGTGCTTCCCGATCGCCCCCCTCCAGGTCTCACTGTCGCCACCCACGTGGGCATTGAAATCCCCCAGGAGAACAATGGAGTCCCCAGTCGGAGCGCTATCTAGTACCCCTCCCAGGGACTCCAAGAAGGTCGGGTACTCTGCACTGCCGCTCGGCCCGTAGGCCGAGACAATGGTGAGAGACCTGTCCCCGACCCGAAGGCGTAGGGACGCGACACTCTCGTTCACTGGAGTAAACTCCAACACATGGCGACTGAGCTGGGGAGCAATAAGCAATGTGACCACAGCTCTCCGCCTCTCCTTGTGGGCAACGTTAGAAAAATGAAGCGTCCAGCCACTCTCCAGGAGGTGGGTACCAGAGCCCAAGCTGTGAGTGGAGGTGAGCCCGACTATCTCTAGTCGGTATCTCTCAACCTCCTGCACAAGCTCAGGCTCCTTCCCCCCCAGCGAGGTGACATTCCATGTCCCAACAGCCAGGGGCTGTGAGCACGGACCGGGCCGCCGGGCCACCCGCCCTCGACCGCCACCCAATCCTCTCTGCACCCGACCCCATGGCCCCCTCTGCAGGTGGTGAACGCACAGGAGGGCAGGCCCACGTCGCTCTCTCTCTTTCTTTCGGGCCCAACAACCAGGCACTCGCGCGCAAGCCCCAACCCCAGGCCTGGCTCCAGGGTGGGGCCCCGGCTCCGCCATACCGGGCGACGTCTCGGTCCTTGATTTTTTACTGGTCATGGAGTTAATGGAGTTTCATGGAGTCATGGAGGTCATGGAGTTTAACTGGTCAATGGTTAACACCTTGAGACAGAAATTAGTTCACCCTAAGGACAGGATCTCTAGTTACAAACAGAGCAATGTAGTGTATTCTATCAGATGTCAGGAAAACTGTAAGGAACACTACATAGGTGAGACTAAGCAATCTTTACACAAAAGATTATACCAGCACCGCAGAGAGGGCACCAGTGGACCTCAGTCTGCAGTTCATCTCCACCTTAAAGACACTAACCACATGTTTGAGGACAAGGAAGTTAAAATCTTAGCCAGAGAGAAGAAATGGTTTGAGAGAGAGGTCAATGAGGCATTCTATGTGAAACAGTTGAACCCAACCTTAACTGGGGAGGGGGTCTGATACACGTTTTCTCCCCTGTTTACAATGGAGTACTCAGGTCAAAGCAGTTTCATTCTTTTGTTCATGGTAATGAGTCATTCACGTCATCAGGAGAGTCGTCAAGGGAGCCAACAGGAGAGGCGTCCGTCCCATCATTAGGAGGGACAGCTGCCCTGTCATTAGGAGGGTGCTAACTAGAGCACAATAAATGCTAATCAGAGCTATTGTTTAGTCACTAGCCTATAGCAGTCGGCCTCTCGGTAGGAGGGGTCTGTTTAGGTTTAAAACTCCAGCTTTTGTGGCTTCTGTTTATTCTTCTCTACAAGAGTCAAGACAGAAGTTAGACTACCAGAGCTAGAATTTTAGCTGAGGAAGCTTCTGCGATTTGAAGCGAAACGTCCTTGCGTCAAGCAACCCAGTCCAGTCGAAGATTCAAGCTTCTCTACTAGAGAAAGTTTGATACAAAAAAAAAATCCAAGTGGCAGCTTGTTCTCTGTAAAGGTCACTGTCATTTAGAATCAGTCGCACGGAGGAGTAGTTTCTTTGGTAAACCTATGGCCAGTTACATTTAGTAGCAACTGCAGGAAGCCAGTTAATAATATTGTTGTAGGTGGCAAGAGGAGGCAAAGTCTGTCTGACAGTAACAGGCGTGCGAGTTAGACGTGTTGAGCTGAAAACAGCTTGTGTTCATTTCCCTCTGGAGCAGATGGAGAGCGGATTTCTCAGTGTGCCGGGTCATATGTAAGCAAGATTATGCAGACAAGAGAGGAGAAGCAGAGAATCGCAGAAACCTGTTTTAAACTCTTATTTATATAAACATACCAGATTCAAGTCCGCCGGTTTGAACATTAAAATTTGTTCACAGATGCAGTGAGTCAGAAAGTAGAATGTGTAAATGCAGCTGGGCAGATTTAAATCATTACTTGAAGTTCCGGCATGGCGCTGTTTTGGTAATTGCAGTATAATGGGCTATCCGTTTATCTGCAGAGATGTACATAAGCAATTGTTTGTCGAATAGAAAATACACAACAACCAACAAAGTTTGTTTTATCTCCCTGGAAATAAGTAGAATATGTAAATTTCTTGTTACATGAATAAGTGTTAATGTTTTCCATTGAACGTACGAGCAAAGTGAGCATGAAATAAAAAATCTACTGCGTATGAAGAGAATTTTTAAATGCTACATTATATTATGTGTTTTGAATTCATTAGGATGGGTTGCTCTTTTTACTGCAGTCTAATCAGGAGAAAACCAGCAGGCAGTGTCTCAATTAAAGGGCCAAACGGGGCATTTATACGAGCATCAACAAAACCAGTATGAAAAAAAATTAACACTGCAAGAAATGTTCTGCTTGAGTGAAAGGGCACCGTGAGTCCTTTCACGATGTGATTGATATGCATAAACTAAGACACGGCCCAGCCACAGTCCTCTCCTTCGTCTTACCTTTTAATTGTTTGCCACGACAACGACTTTGACCTTCATTAAGTAGTTTCTTTACCATGTTGTGTGCAGGTTTTTTTTACCCATGCAGCTTGAGTTTGCTGATAGAATCCTAGATTTTAATGTTTGATTTTAATGAGATTGAAATGCAGAATCTGTATTTTAATGTTACAATATATATATATATATATATATATATATATATATATATATATATATATATATATAAAATCAGAATCAGAATTGAATTTATTGCCAAGTAAGTTTGCACATACAAGGAATTGGGAAATTTAGCTGATTGTAGACTATGTCATGGAAATCTATATTTTAGTCATGCTTGACATACCCATGAAACTGCTGTATGCTTTGTGTAACATACACTCACTCTAGTTATTTATTTTTAATTATTTAATCTTTATTTAACCAGGAAGACCCATTGAGATTAAAAACCTCTTTTTTCAAGGGAGACCTGGCCAAGACAGGCAGCAACATAAAATAAACACTATTAGAGACATAACATCACAAGAACACAGTATACATAGTATACATAGTATCAGTGGTGGGCACAGCTAACCAAAATGTTAGCTTCAATAACTGGTAATCTGTTAACTGAAAAGTTATCTTTTTTAACGCTAAACCAATAAACTGCCTAAAAATGTAAGGAAGCTACAGATAACTGATAACTTTAAATTTTGCCTCCCATATGCTCTCAGCTACTAAGAAGCTGATTTTGAGTTTAAACACCGCCAAAGCTTCTGATAGAACCAACAGCGATCACAAACCCAAACAGCCAATGAGCCAACACTTGTCTTTGTGCTCTCTGCCCCCTGCTGTAGGAAAGCGTCATTTACCCTGACAGGATACAGTGGTCCCGCGATGAGGCAGAGATCTTGAAATAGAAAGCAGGTTTGAAGTTTTGCTTTAAAAATAAAATTATTCCAGATAGAATAACTACATTAATGTAAACTCTTAAAATGTACAATGTGATATATAACACATATCTGTTAATTTTAAAATAATGCACTAATTCTGAAGATTTGAACATTAACACACAGATGCCCAAAGGAGATTATGGGTAACTAAGCCTCCGCTCATACTGATTGATTGATTCATTCATTCTATGTAAAAACCAACACAAGTGACTCAATGTAACGTGTTGGTGTTTACAAATAAATGTGCTTTTGTAAAATATGTCATTTTTTTCATTTGTATAAAAAAAGAAATTTTCAAGATCCTGCTCGACAGCGCCTAAGGGTACGTGTGATGACATCACAACTCTATGCAGTTAGGGAGACAAGGTTTCTTTCAGTAACAAGAACTGTTAACAAAAACTTTCTCGTGTGTGGTTGGAGTTGTGTGGCGATAGGAATCGCCTTTTGAATGCTTGAATAATGATGTCAGTCGCACAAAGAAATCAAATAATAGTGAAAGCATGTTCAGTGCAGTGTCATAACGCATCAGTCAGTCTCTCCGTGAGGCGTCATCCAGACATCTCCAGCATTCTCCTCATGACAGAAATGGGTTTAATCTTTTAGGCAACCAAGGAGTCTTTACCACCATCATCATAATCACTTTCATACTGTGTGTCCTCATCATTCTGACACTCACTACCGCACTAGCAAAGATCGGTGCAAGATGCGTTCTTCGTTCTGCAAGAACATCTGGCAGAAAAACAGCCTTTTTTGCATTGACAGCTAACCATCTCAACGATGACCTTTATGCTGTATTTACACATAACGACGACAAGTCACAAATACCACGAAGCATACATTCTTGGCTGCGAATGTGATGATTTGTGTCAGAGGCATCAGGTGTCGTCAGGAACTGTTGCAACCTGTTATCACATGTTATGATTAACACTGGGAGGTCCAAGCTTTTCTCTTCTACCTGTAAAGCCCACGGAGAGTAAAATGACCCCAAGATCCCCCGTGGAGAGCTACTTCTGTTATGTACTGTTCTGTACTTCTGTTATGTACTGTTCTGTACTTCTGTTATGTAAACAAGGAAATCTCAGAACACCTCACTCAGACGCCCAGACTTGGCTAGCCACATTCTTGTGTTTGCATATTTGCTGTCTGTGTGCCTGCTTAGCTGAAAGGGCTGCTGATTTGTGCTTAGGTGGATAAATAACTTTACCCTGGGGGAGAGATGAAATTTTGTTTTCTGAATTGTATTGAAATGCGACAGGTATACTTTTGGCAAATGCAGAAAAGACCTTCCATGGCAGTGTGGGGACAGTTAGTCATTGTGAGTGACTGTAACCTGTACCTATTGTATATATTTTGGTTTTCTGGTGTTTTTTGGTACATTTTGGTACATTTCAATAAAATCCAGAAAACAAAGTTTTCTTTTGGTGTGTTTTTTTGGTACATTTCAGCAGCCCTTTCAGCTAAGCAGGCACACAGACAGCAAATATGCAAACACAAGAATGTGGCTAGCCAAGTCAGCCCCTCTCCTGAGGTGTTCTGAGACTTCCTTGTTTACATAACAGAAGTAGCTCTCCACAGGGGATCTTGGGGTCATTTGACTCTCCTGTGGGCCTTAAGCCCAGGTTACACATAGACGGTTTTGTCAGCGAGTAGTACGTAGACCAAAGTTCGCGGTAGTTCCGGCTGTTTTCACGGTGGAAAGGGGTGGAGCACACGCAGCGGGGCTCCTCCTCGCTCTTTCCCCCAAAACTCTGTCATAATTGTGTTTAGAAACCAGTCACCATTTGTTTTATTATACATCTGTATAGTTAATTAATAAAATATTCTCTACAGACGATTCGCTCGCGCGCATGTAAAAAAAAAGAAAGGAAAAAGAAACTCGACTCCCCGCTGCTGTTTGCAGCGGGGCTCCTCCTCGCTCTTTCCCCCAAAAAACTGTCATAATTGTGTTTAGAAACCAGTCACCATTTGCTTTATTATACATCTGTGTAGTTAATTAATAAAATATTCTCTACAGATGACTCGCTCGTGCGCACGTAAAAAAAAAGAACGAAAAATAGAAACTCCGCTCCCCGCTGCTGTTTGCTGTGGGGCTGCTCCTCGCTCTTTCCCCAAAAAAACTCTGTCATAATTGTGTTTAGAAACCAGTCACCATTTGCTTTATTATACATCTGTGTAGTTAATAAAATATTCTCTACAGACGATTTGCTTGGGTGCACGTAAAAAAAAGAAAGAAAAAAAGAAACTCGGCTCCCTGCTGCTGTTTGCTGTGGGGCTGCTCCTCGCTCTTTCCCCAAAAAAACTCTGTCATAATTGTGTTTAGAAGCCAGTCACCATTTGCTTTATTATACAGCTGTGTAGCTAATAAGCAAAATAATCTCCAGGACGATTCGCGCGCGCACGCACGTAAAATAAAAATAAAAAGAACCTCCGCTCCATGCTGCTGTGGTGCTGCTGCTCGCTCCAAAAACTCTGTCATGATTGTAAAATAAAGGACAAAAGAGACATAAGTCCTGCTAACAGACTGCTACCAGATACAGGACATGTTCACATCTTCAAACTCCAGACATTTCCACGTCACTACATATTCAGTCCCTGATTGGTCATCGCGGCACGACAAGAACGGCGGCACTACAGGAAGCAGCAGGCTGAAACGGCGATTAAAAAGTATCAAACGCCGTTGTTCGCGTTGTCGCTGTCGTCAGGGGAGGTCTCCGGGAGCGCTCCCGGAATTATTTGACATGTTGAATAATTTTTTCGACGATTCCCGGTAAAACCGGAACTAAGCCATGCCCCCTAGTGCCGGCATTAACAACGGCATGTGATCCTTAAGACGGCCAAAAACTCTTCCAGGACGCTTCCGGGAGCTCTTACCGTCTGTGTGTAAACGGGGCTTTAGAGGTAGATTGGTCATTTGACCAGTCCTTGGCCCTGTGTGTGTTAATGGCATGTCGCTGGTGAATTATTACGAACCATTACGCACAGTCAAGAATACTGTCCCACTGTTGCGCGTTATTGCGGGCAACAGCTCATTGTTACGTTCTGTCACTAATCTGTCAGTAATTTTGTGAATTTGGCAAATTGCCTCCACACTCCCCCCCCCCCTTATTCATCCTACCGTCAGCTGCTGAACTGTTCACATGCCTCCAGATTGCTCCTTAACACCCAGATAAATCCACAGCAGAAGAAGGACTTTGTGACTGCTTGCTTAGTTGGGCTCTGTGCCAAAAGGAGGAGGAGGAGACTGACAGCAAACTGGAGGAAGCTCAGACTCATTCTCCCAGTCATCAGGCACAACAGCAGGTGGAACACCTGCACGACCATCCTAAGCATCAGCAGGAAGTGTGAAACACTTGGCTGACTTGGCATCACTGTCCTTTTTTGGCATGCTGCAACAATGAAACTGAATGCGGTGCAGTAGGGTTTAAATGTGCGCACATGAGAGAAGTGATTCATTGTGGCATGCAGTGAAATGTGACACCACGTTACAATTTGTGTCAAAACGTGACAGTTTCCCGGTCAATTTGTAACAATGCATAACAGTATGGGCTCCAGGAACCATCACAGGAACCACTACGAATGCTGTCAGACTCTATTAAGGATCACCACGAATCAAGACGTATCAACACGATCAGTTGTGAAATCCACCTCCACGCAATGTTAAGAAACCTATTCAGATGCGTTAAGTCACGTTAAGAATGTTAGGAATGTGCCATGAATAACAGAAAAATGACATTCATAAGGAGTCCTGCCTATGTGTAAATGCAGCATTAGAGCTGGAATGGCATCTCTCATGATTCGTTTCAGATGGCCATTGGGCTCCTTGTGGTAGCCATTCTGTATGGGATCTAACTGAGGATCCTGCAGTGCAGTGCTGGCCTGTTCCCACACTCTGAGGGTAGGAAGTAGCGTGTCACTTTCTGCTATATGCTTGCACAAGAGATGCTATCACAGTTCGCAGATGGTCTTGATGTACAGTAGATGCCCTTGGGCAAGTAGGCTGCACAAATGAAGCTGCCCAGAGTAGCCAACATAGTTTTGTTCACTTCTGCCTCTGTTGAAAGCATCTGCACAGAACTGATTACATCTCTATCTGCCTTCATGTAGAATTGGAACCAGGTTGCTTTGCCTCTACAAGAGAACCTTCCAGTGTTGTCAACGCCAGTGAACGCATGGAAGTCTGGCAAAGTGTTTGCTCTTTCTGCCTCTCTAGCGCTCCATATTGGCTCTATGCCCATAACCCCAAAGGCTATGGGAATGGACATGTTCTTCAGCATGAGGTCATAGTTTGCTATGACTAACACTCTGACTTCTGTGTCTGGGAAGAAGAAAACCATTGGTGCATCTGATGGATTTTGCTGTGCTGCTAGGACAGCCTGGTAGATCAACAGCATGTCTGCTTCTTCATGAATGCTGTCCCGGAAAAGCAAGTCTTTGTTGCTCCTGGTATGCCATGAAGAAGAGGTGATGACTAGTTTGTGTGATGTAATGTTGTATTCTAGAATCTTTGCAGCAAGATAGTTGGTCAGGTCAGCCTTCATCTTGTCATGTGAAAGGAACTTGCTCATTGGGATGTGTTTTATGTTTGTGTCATCTCTGACCTGATACGGGAGAGGTGCTCTGTCTTGCCATCTTTTATCTCTGGTAGCACTCTTTAGAGAATCATCCTTGTATGTGTCAAACACAAGGATGATTTCATCATAATCTTGTGTGAGGGACATCGGCCTGTCATTGAAGCATTCACTGAGATGTTTGCCTGTCACTATAGATGTCGCTTGCCTCTACTGGTGGTTGGCTTTCACTGTGGTATTGTATCACTTCCTGTTCCGGAGCACAGCGGTGTTTTGCTGTATCTGTTAGCTGTTTAATCTGCGCAGTTAGATTGATCTAGTTACCTAGATAACGATTTGTTTCACAGTGTAATCTTCACGTGCCTTAACTAAAGCACTCCCTCTGCTGAATCACCTCTAAATTATTTACACATTATTCACTTTGTGTGTTTTTAGGAATCCGCTAGCTTAGTGCAGCTACTAGATCTTAGCCGGTTTAGCATGGCGGCTTCTCCTGTCTCTCCTGCACTTTTCTGCTCTGGGTGTGAAATGTTTAGTTATTCCTCGGCCTCCTTTAGCAGTAATGGTACTTGTAATAAGTGTAGCTTATTCGTAGCTTTGGAGGCCAGGCTGGGCGAATTGGAGACTCGGCTCCGCACCGTGGAAAATTCTACAGCTAGTCAGGCCCCTGTAGTTGGTGCGGACAAAGGTAGCTTAGCCGCCGTTAGTTTCCCTCTGGCACATCCCGAGCAGCCGGGAAAGCAGGCCGACTGGGTGACTGTGAGGAGGAAGCGTAGCCCTAAACAGAAGCCCCGTGTACACCGCCAACCCATTCACATCTCTAACCGTTTTTCCCCACTCGACGACACACCCGCCGAGGATCAAACTCTGGTTAATGGCGACTCTGTTTTGAGAAATGTGAAGTTAGCGACACCAGCAACCATAGTCAATTGTCTTCCGGGGGCCAGAGCAGGCGACATTGAAGGAAATTTGAAACTGCTGGTTAAGGCTAAGCGCAAATTTGCTAAGATTGTAATTCACGTCGGCAGTAATGACACCCGGTTACGCCAATCGGAGGTCACTAAAATTAACATTGAATCGGTGTGTAACTTTGCAAAAACAATGTCGGACTCTGTAGTTTTCTCTGGGCCCCTCCCCAATCAGACCGGGAGTGACATGTTTAGCCGCATGTTCTCCTTGAATTGCTGGCTGTCTGAGTGGTGTCCAAAAAATGAGGTGGGCTTCATAGATAATTGGCAAAGCTTCTGGAGAAAACCTGGTCTTGTTAGGAGAGACGGCATCCATCCCACTTTGGATGGAGCAGCTCTCATTTCTAGAAATCTGGCCAATTTTCTTAAATCCTCCAAACCGTGACTATCCAGGGTTGGGACCAGGAAGCAGAGTTGTAGTCTTACACACCTCTCTGCAGCTTCTCTCCCCCTGCCATCCCCTCATTACCCCATCCCCGTAGAGACGGTGCCTGCTCCCAGACCACCGATAACCAGTAAAAATCTATTTAAGCATAAAAATTCAAAAAGAAAAATAATATAGCACCTTCAACTGCACCACAGACTAAAACAGTTAAATGTGGTCTATTAAACATTAGGTCTATCTCTTCTAAGTCCCTGTTGGTAAATGATATAATAATTGATCAACATATTGATTTATTCTGCCTTACAGAAACCTGGTTACAGCAGGATGAATATGTTAGTTTAAATGAGTCGACACCCCCGAGTCACACTAACTGCCAGAATGCTCGTAGCACGGGCCAAGGGGGAGGATTAGCAGCAATCTTCCATTCCAGCTTATTAATTAATCAAAAACCCAGACAGAGCTTTAATTCATTTGAAAGCTTGACTCTTAGTCTTGTCCATCCAAATTGGAAGTCCCAAAAACCAGTTTTATTTGTTATTATCTATCGTCCACCTGGTCGTTACTGTGAGTTTCTCTGTGAATTTTCAGACCTTTTGTCTGACTTAGTGCTTAGCTCAGATAAGATAATTATAGTGGGTGATTTTAACATCCACACAGATGCTGAGAATGACAGCCTCAACACTACATTTAATCTATTATTAGACTCAATTGGCTTTGCTCAAAATGTAAATGAGTCCACCCACCACTTTAATCATATCTTAGATCTTGTTCTGACTTATGGTATGGAAATTGAAGACTTAACAGTATTCCCTGAAAACTCCCTTCTGTCTGATCATTTCTTAATAACATTTACATTTACTCTGATGGACTACCCAGCAGTGGGGAATAAGTTTCATTACACTAGAAGTCTTTCAGAAAGCGCTGTAACTAGGTTTAAGGATATGATTCCTTCTTTATGTTCTCTAATGCCATATACCAACACAGTGCAGAGTAGCTACCTAAACTCTGTAAGTGAGATAGAGTATCTCATCAATAGTTTTACATCCTCATTGAAGACAACTTTGGATGCTGTAGCTCCTCTGAAAAAGAGAGATTTAAATCAGAAGTGCCTGACTCCGTGGTATAACTCACAAACTCGCAGCTTAAAGCAGATAACCCGTAAGCTGGAGAGGAAATGTCGTCTCACTAATTTAGAAGATCTTCACTTAGCCTGGAAAAAGAGTCTGTTGCTCTATAAAAAAGCCCTCCGTAAAGCTAGGACATCTTACTACTCATCACTAATTGAAGAAAATAAGAACAACCCCAGGTTTCTTTTCAGCACTGTAGCCAGGCTGACAAAGAGTCAGAGCTCTATTGAGCCGAGTATTCCTTTAACTTTAACTAGTAATGACTTCATGACTTTCTTTGCTAATAAAATTTTAACTATTAGAGAAAAAATTACTCATAACCATCCCAAAGACGTATCGTTATCTTTGGCTGCTTTCAGTGATGCTGGTATTTGGTTAGACTCTTTCTCTCTGATTGTTCTGTCTGAGTTATTTTCATTAGTTACTTCATCCAAACCATCAACATGTCTATTAGACCCCATTCCTACCAGGCTGCTCAAGGAAGCCCTACCATTATTTAATGCTTCAATCTTAAATATGATCAATCTATCTTTATTAGTTGGCTATGTACCACAGGCTTTTAAGGTGGCAGTAATTAAACCATTACTTAAAAAGCCATCACTTGACCCAGCTATCTTAGCTAATTATAGGCCAATCTCCAACCTTCCTTTTCTCTCAAAAATTCTTGAAAGGGTAGTTGTAAAACAGCTAACTGATCATCTGCAGAGGAATGGTCTATTTGAAGAGTTTCAGTCAGGTTTTAGAATTCATCATAGTACAGAAACAGCATTAGTGAAGGTTACAAATGATCTTCTTATGGCCTCAGACAGTGGACTCATCTCTGTGCTTGTTCTGTTAGACCTCAGTGCTTCTTTTGATACTGTTGACCATAAAATTTTATTACAGAGAATAGAGCATGCCATAGGTATTAAAGGTACTGCGCTGCGGTGGTTTGAATCATATTTATCTAATAGATTACAATTTGTTCATGTAAATGGGGAATCTTCTTCACAGACTAAGGTTAATTATGGAGTTCCACAAGGTTCTGTGCTAGGACCAATTTTATTCACTTTATACATGCTTCCCTTAGGCAGTATTATTAGAAAGCATTGCTTACATTTTCATTGTTACGCAGATGATACCCAGCTTTATCTATCCATGAAGCCAGAGGACACACATCAATTAGCTAAACTGCAGGATTGTCTTACAGACATAAAGACATGGATGACCTCTAATTTCCTGCTTTTAAACTCAGATAAAACTGAAGTTATTGTACTTGGCCCCACAAATCTTAGAAACATGGTGTCTAACCAGATCCTTACTCTGGATGGCATTACCCTGACCTCTAGTAATACTGTGAGAAATCTTGGAGTCATTTTTGATCAGGATATGTCATTCAATGCGCATATTAAACAAATATGTAGGACTGGTTTTTGCATTTACGCAATATCTCTAAAATTAGGTCTTGTCTCAGAGTGATGCTGAAAAACTAATTCATGCATTTATTTCTTCTAGGCTGGACTATTGTAATTCATTATTATCAGGTTGTCCTAAAAGTTCCCTGAAAAGCCTTCAGTTAATTCAAAATGCTGCAGCTAGAGTACTAACGGGGACTAGAAGGAGAGAGCATATCTCACCCATATTGGCCTCTCTTCATTGGCTTCCTGTTAATTCTAGAATAAAATTTAAAATTCTTCTTCTTACTTATAAGGTTTTGAATAATCAGGTCCCATCTTATCTTAGGGACCTCGTAGTACCATATCACCCCAATAGAGCGCTTCACTCTCAGACTGCAGGCTTACTTGTAGTTCCTAGGGTTTGTAAGAGTAGAATGGGAGGCAGAGCCTTCAGCTTTCAGGCTCCTCTCCTGTGGAACCAGCTCCCAATTCAGATCAGGGAGACAGACACCCTCTCTACTTTTAAGATTAGGCTTAAAACTTTCCTTTTTGCTAAAGCTTATAGTTAGGGCTGGATCAGGTGACCCTAAACCATCCCTTAGTTATGCTGCTATAGACGTAGACTGCTGGGGGGTTCCTATGATGCACTGTTTCTCTTTTTGCTCTGTATGCACCACTCTGCATTTAATCATTAGTGATCGATCTCTGCTCCCCTCCACAGCATGTCTTTTTCCTGGTTCTCTCCCTCAGCCCCAACCAGTCCCAGCAGAAGACTGCCCCTCCCTGAGCCTGGTTCTGCTGGAGGTTTCTTCCTGTTAAAAGGGAGTTTTTCCCTCCCACTGTCGCCAAGTGCTTGCTCACAGGGGGTCATTTTGACCGTTGGGGTTTTTACGTAATTATTGTATGGCCTTGCCTTACAATATAAAGCGCCTTGGGGCAACTGTTTGTTGTGATTTGGCGCTATATAAAAAAATTGATTGATTGATTGATTATTTTAATGGTGTGTGCACAAAGGCTTTGGACTCTGTGGCTCCTTTACGGCTGAAGCACTTAATGCCCATGGCACAGCCTTGGCTAAACGAGCGCACTCGTGAACTCAGGCGCTCTTGTAGGCGCGCTGAGCGACAATGGAATAAAGATCATCTTCACATTTCCTTGCAAATACTGAGGGACAGACTGTCTATCAGAGTGCAGCTAAAGCTGCTAAAACTAGATTCATGTCAGATCTTGTGTCCTCAAACTGTCATAAACCTCAAGTGCTTTTTAAAACTCTGAATTCGCTCATAAATCCTCGTGCGAGCAATATTGCTGTGCCTTAGGCCAGCCTTTGTGAAGATTTTCTCTCTTATTTCAGAGATAAAATCTCTGATCTTAGATCATGTCCTGTATCTGAGGTGGAGTCAGCAGATCCATCCATGTGTCATGCTGTTTTTGAATGATTTAATCCTGTATCTATTTGTGAGCTGGCTAAAATTGTTAATCATCTTAAGTCTTCTTCCTGCACTTTGGACATTGTTCCAGGTCATTTGTTTAAAGATGTTTTTCAGTGTATTGGTCCATACATTACTGAACTTGTGAACGTTTCTCTATCAAGTGGCTGTTTTCCGTCAGCTCTAAAACATGCTGTAGTCCAGCCGCTCATCAAAAAGAACAATCTTGACCGAAATGTGTTGTCCAACTATAGACCGATCTCTAAATTGCCATTTGTGTCTAAAGTCTTAGAGAAAGCTGTTTATGACCAATTGCAGGCTTATCTGGATCTTAATGAAACAGGGGAGAAATTTCAATCTGGTTTTAAATTAATACACAGTACTGAAACAGCCCTTTTAAAAGTTTTCAATGACCTTCTTTTAACTGTTGATGGTGGGAACTCTGCGGTTCTTCTGCTTTATCTGCAGCCTTTGACACAGTGGACCACAGTGTCCTTGTGACTCGCCTCGAGACGCACATAGGTATTAAGGGTTCAGCGCTGAATTGATTTCGGTCCTATCTTTCCAACAGAAGTTTTTCTGTTAATGTAGGACAGTACTCTTCCTCTGTGTCTCCTCTTAAATATGGCGTGCCCCAGGGCTCAATTTTAGCACCACTTCTCTTTGCTTTGTACATGATCCCTCTTGGGTCTGTTTTTAAAAAGCACAAAGTCTGTTTTCATTGTTTTGCAGATGACATTCAGATTTACCTTCCTGTAATTTCGTGTGATACCCAGACTGCTGTAAAAATACTACAGGGCTAATTTTCTGAATCTTAATAAAAATAAAACTGAGATTTTAGTGTTCGGGCAAAGTAACCCTCTACAAGGACAAGACAGTGTTATTGGTCCTCTGTCCACTTTTTGCCGCCCTTTTGTAAAAAATCTAGGGGTGAGTTGACCCATTGTTCAGATTTGATAAGCACATCAGCTCTGTCATCAGGGCCAGCTTCTTTCAGCTGAGGACTCTTTCCAAGATTAAATCTTATTTTACTCAAGTTGATTTTGAAAGAGCTATCCATGCATTTATAACATCACGTCTGGATTATTGTAATGCTCTCTATGTTGGGTTGGACCAGCGCTCCCTACAGCGCCTGCAGAGTGTAGAGAATGCTGCTGCACGCCTTTTGACTAAAACAAAGAAGCATGAGCACATCACCCCTGTGCTCTGCACCTTACACTGTCTCCCTGTCAGCCTTCGTGTTAAATATAAAGTTTTGCTGATTGTTTTTAAGTGTCTGCACTGTATAGGCCCGATGTATCTGAGTGAGCTCTTGCAGCCGTACACTCCACGTAGGGCTCTGAGGTCAGCTGACCAGCTTCTCCTGGCTGTTCCTAAAGCCAGGCTTAAATCCAGAGGTGATAGAGCCTTTTCTGTGGCAGCACCATGACTCTGGAACGATCTTCCGCTGACTGTCAGGTCCTCAGAGTCTGTGGGACAGTTTAAGTCCAGACTGAAAACTCATCTCTTCTCCCTGGCTTTCAACACTGGCTAAGTGGTGTATGCTTTGCTCTGCTATTTTGCTCTGTATTTTTAGATTATTTATTTATTTTATTCTTTTCCTTTAATATTTTACACTTTTGTATTGCTATTATTGTGAAGCACTTTGGTCAGCTGCAGCTGTGTTTTAAATGTGCTATATAAATAAATTTGAATTTGAATTTGATTTTTTATTAAACTTAGTGGAGAGATGAGACATGAGCCAACGTTTTTTTTTTTTTTAACCACAGTTTTATGACATGTGTTCTCCCGAGGTATAGGGGGAGCTCTGTAGAGAAGAATGCGACCAACCAAAAAACAAATAGACGAAACAGTAAAAAACTGACCAAACATACGTAGTTCTTCTTTAAATGTTCATGCAAGTCTGGATAAAAGAACACATCCGGCTTTTGGTACTTAATGCTGACATTTCATCCTGATTCCTTTGGTCATGATTATATCATCACTGCTGTTATTTGGTAAAACAGACGCTGGATTCATTCGCTCAGCACACAGATAGGTTTACATTCTCCACAAAAAACTCTCCAACCTTTCTGCCAGCTCCCACCTGTCAGTGGATCTCCAGCTTGCTGACAGACAGGACACAGCAGGTGAGGCTATGGAGTATCACATCCATCACACGACAATCAGCACTGGAGCCCCTCAAGGGTGTGTACTCTCTCCACCGATCTTCTCCCTCTATACGAACGACTGCACCTCCGGGAAGCCCTCTGTTAAACTCCTAAAGTTTGCGGACAACACCACCATCATTGGACTCATCCCGGATGGTGATGAGGCTGCATACAGACAGAAGGTGGAACAGTTGGTCCTCTGGTGTGTCAGAACAACCTGGAGCAGAACCTGCTCAAGACTGTGGAGATGATAGTAGACTTCAGGAGTACCGTATTTTCCGGACTATAAGTCGCACCGGAGTATAAGTCGCACCAGCCACTTTATCCATTATAAAGAAAAATAAACCATAAATAAGGTCCACTGGACTATAAGTCCCATGGACATACAGGTATGTTAACATGAAAAGTTCAGATGATAATATTGTGACGGCTACCGTTTTCGGATGCATATTTCACCAGTCGCAACTTGTAATCTGCAGAGTATGATTTTCTTTTTGGTGGCATTTTTTCGGGCCTTCTCCGTTGTCTTGTTATGTTATCAGTAACGTTAAAATTTTTATTTTTCTATGGTAGTCAGAAGTCGCAGGAACAGTCACACAAGCCTCGAGTGCCCTCTCGTGAGCTGCATTTTACCTACGGATATGTTTGTATTTTGCGGACCACATTGCGAGCCGAACCATGCAGCACCTACCTGCGCAGCTCACCACCCAGCGGTGTCGATCCAGCTCCTTCCAAGTGCAGACGCTAATCCTCCGCCGTCGCTCAGTGCTCCCATGCAGCTCTCAGCGTCAACTCTGCTCACACTGATATCCAAGGGTTGAAGCTGTCTTGTTAGCCGTCCCGGAATAAACACCATGTTCGCCTGCTTCAAACGCTTTTCACAATCATCGACGCCAGCTCCTTCCAAGTGCACACGCTAATCCTCCGCCGTCGCTCACCCAATGCTCCCACGCAGCTCTCAGCGTCAACTTAAACACTCTGCTCACATTGATATCCAAGGGTTGAAGCTGTTCTGTTCGCCATGCCGGAATAACAGCAAGCACCGTGTTCGTCAGCTTCACACGCTGTGGGTGAGGTGAGGAATACGCATCCAAAGTTCTGTTCTCTGATTGGTTATCGCGACCAGCGTGAACTATAGGATGGCCGTCATACTACAGTGCCCATGATGCATTGCATTTCCTTTTCCGGTGGCCATTTTAAAACATAGATCGACTCTGTCACGTAAAATTGTTTTGTTACTGTAAATTAATTGAGATCCTACCGGTATATTTTTCATTTATAAGTCGCACCGGAGTATAGGTCGCACCCCCGGCCAAAAGATGTAAAAAAGTGCGACTTATAGTCCGGAAAATACGGTATATTCTTTCATGCTGTACAGAGAAATTGCAGCTCAAACCGAAGATAAATTCCTTGTATTCTTGTGGATACTTGGCAAATCAAATCAAATCAATTTTATTTATATAGCGCCAAATCACAACAAACAGTTGCCCCAAGGTGCTTTATATTGTAAGGCAAAGCCATACAATAATTATGGAAAAACCCCAACGGTCAAAACGACCCCCTGTGAGCAAGCACTTGGCGAAAGTGGGAAGGAAAACCCCCTTTTAACAGGAAGAAACCTCCAGCAGAACCAGGCTCAGGGAGGGGCAGTCTTCTGCTGGGACTGGTTGGGGCTGAGGGAGAGAACCAGGAAAAAGACATGCTGTGGAGGGGAGCAGAGATCAATCACTAATGATTAATGCAGAGTGGTGCATACAGAGCAAAAAGAGAAAGAAACACTCAGTGCATCATGGGAACCCCCCAGCTCTTTATATAGCTCATTGGCAAATAAAGGCTATTTTGTTTCTGATTCAGATTGTGAATTAAATAAAAGCATTTAGTGAAAATCTGCCCTTTGTAAATATGTTGAACACTTAATCACAACATATTGTACGTTCAGCTGTAATTTCAATTTTTCAATTTATTTTCTTTTATATAGCTGTAATATAGCTGTAACTTAGTTATTTCAACTTTCAACTGAGTTAATTCCACAAGACTTCTCTAGTTAAGTGGAAATAAGTTAAAAAAAATTGTTACAATACTTTTTCTCATTGAGACAGATGTTCCTTTTAGAGTGTATCCCTGGAAGGGATGCCAGTGAAACATAAGTTATTTCCCCATCTGAGGACATTGGCCACTTACAGCTGGTTTGTCTTGGACAATGCAGAATAACTGTCTTGTCCAAGGACACAGACAGGTAGGTGACCAGGAATTGAACCTAGGTCTACAAATTGGAAGCCCAACTCCTCATCCCACTGATCCACCTGCTGCACCTCATGCACTTGTAATTCATCTGGCTGTACTCCTTATTTGTATTCATTTAGTCTTATATTCTAGTAAAAGACCAATTGAATATTTTTCCAGTGTGCCTTGAGCAGTGCATTTAACCCATCACCTGTGCTTAAATGAACAGCTCCAAGTCCGTGTGTGCAGTACAGTGTGGTGTAAAAAGCCTGATCTATTATGAAACACACCAGATAAGAATCTAATATATTCTCTTCTGTTTTGAAATGCTAAACAGCAAACTTTTATTTCAATATGCATGTGTTTGCCTGTGTGAGTGAGCGAGTCAGCGAGCCAACATATGACTTTGGAAAGTTTGCTGCGTAGGTGTTTGGTTTTGAAAAAAAATCATTTGCAAGCATAATTCGTTGTTCCGAGATACTGGAAAGGAGTTTTATTTGTTAATTACCTTTCGATAAGTTAAACGGTTGCATTTGGTAAGTATTCACAGCACTTCATTCTTCCACATTTTATGTTAGAGCCTTATTCCAAAATTCATCTTTGGTCCTCAAAATTCTACACACAATACCCCATAATGACATTTATTTTTAGATTTTTGCAGTTTTATTAAACAATAAAAAACTAAGAAATCACATGCACAAAGTATTCACAGCTTCCTGTTTCCACTGATCATCCTTGAGATGTTCTACAGTTTAATTGGAGTCCACATGGGGGGAAATTCAGTTGACCTGGACATGATTTGGAAAGACACACACCCTGTCTACATACGAGGTCTGTCAATAAAGTATAGGTCCTTTTTATTTTTTTCAAAAACTATTGGATTTTCATTCATATGTTTTTACGTCAGACATGCTTGAACCCTCGTGCGCATGCGTGAGTTTTTCCCCAACCTGTCGGTGACGTCATTCGCCTCTGTGTGCACTCCTTGTGGGAGGAGTCGTCCAGCCCCTCGTCGGAATTCCTTTGTCTGAGAAGTTGCTGAGAGACTGGCGCTTTGTTTAATCAAATTTTTTCTAAACTGTGAGACACACGAAGTGGACACGGTTCAAAAAATTAAGCTGGTTTTCAGTGAAAATTTTAACGGCTGATGAGAGATTTTGAGGTGATACGTCGCTTTAAGGACTTCCCACGGTGCGAGACGTCGCGCAGTGCTCTCAGGTGCCATCGTCAGCCTGTTTCAAGCTGAAAACCTCCACATTTCAGGCTCTATTGATCCAGGACGTCGTGATGAGAACAGAGAAGTTTCAGAAGAAGTCGGTTTCAGCATTTTATCCGGATATTCCACTGTTAAAGGAGATTTTTTAATGAAAGACGTGCGGACGGATTGCAGCGTCGGCTCGCAGCCGCCGCGACGCTCCGCCACAGGAAAAACACCTTTGTTGGAAGCCTTAAGGACAAGTTGAAACATGTCCAGCTGTTAAACAATTTCTCATATACTCACTCCACTGAAAGCCATCAAAGCCGCCTGGATTTTACAAATGGTTATCAACACGAAGGTGTTTTTCCTGTGCCGCCGCACCGCGCCGGCTGCGTCCTGATGCATGGACCCGTCCGCACGTCTTTCATTAAAAAAATCTCCTTTAACAGTGGAATAGAGCCTGAAATGTGGAGGTTTTCAGTTGAAACAGGCTGACGACGGCCGCCTGGGACCGCTGCGCGACGTCTCGCACCGTGGGAAGTCTTAAAGCGACAGTATCACCCTCAAAATCTCTCATCAGCCGTTAAAATTTTCACTGAAAACCAGCTTAATTTTTCGAAACCGTGTCCACTTCGATGTGTCTCACAGGTTTAGAAAAAATTTTGATCAACAAAGCGCCAGTCTCTCAGCAACTTCTCAGACAAAGGAATTCCGACGAGGGGCTGGACGACTCCTCCCACAAGGAGTGCTCACAGGCGAATGACGTCACCGACAGGCGTGGAAAAACTCACGCATGCGCACGAGGGTTCAAGCATGTCTGACGTAAAAACATATGAACGAAATCCATATAGTTTTTTAAAAAATAAAAAAGGACCTATACTTTATTGACAGCCCTCGTATAAGGTCCCACAGTTCACAGTGCATGTCAGAGCACAAACCAAGCATGAAGTCAAAGGAATTGTCTGTAGACCTCCGAGACAGGATTGTCTTGATGCACAAACATGTGGAAGGGCACATAAACATTTCTGCTGCTTTGAAGGTCCCAATGAGCACAGTGGCCTCCCTCATCCATAAATGGAAGATGTTCGGATCTACCAGGACTCTTCCTATTGCTGGCTGCCCGTCTAAACTGAGGGATCAAGGTAGTAGGACCTTAGTCAGGGAGGTGACCAAGAACTTGATGGTCACTGTGTCAGAGCTCCAGCATTCTTCTTTGGAGAGGCGAGAACCTTCCAGAAAAACAACCATCTCTGCAGCAATACACCAATCAGGCCTGCATATTAGAGTGGCCAGATGGAAGCCACTCCTTAGTAAAAGGCACATGGCAGCCCACCTGGAGTTTGCCAAAAGGCACCAGAAGGCCTCTCAGACCATGAGAAACAAAATTCTCTCGTCTGATGAGACAAGGATGGAGGTTTTTGGCATGAATGTCATATTTGGAGGAAACGAGGCACCATCCCTACAGTGAAGCATGGTGATGGCAGCATCATACTGTGGGGATGTTTTAGCGGTAGAAGCTGGGAGACTAGTCAGGACTGAGGAAAAGATGAATGCAGCAATGTACAGAGACATCCTGGATGAAAACCTGCTCAAGTTCGCTCTCGACCTCAAACTGGGGTGACGGTTAATCTTTCAGCAGGACAATGGCACTAAGCACACAGCCAAGATATCAAAGGACTGACTTCAGGACAATCCTGTGAATGTCCTTGAGTGGCCCAGCCAGAGCCCAGACCTGAATCCGATTCAACATCTCTGGAGAGATCTGAAAATAGCTGTGCACCAACACTCCCATCCAGTCTCATGGAGCTTGAGAGGTGCTGCAAAGAGAAATGGGCAAAACTGCCCAAAAATAGGTGCACCAAGCTTGTAGTATCATATTCAAGAAGACTTGAATATGATACTACAAGCTTGGTGAATATGATACTACAAGCTTGGTGCGTCTTTGGCGGGTGTAATAAAAATCACTGGCATTTACTTATTTGTCTGTCTGTTAGCAGGATTATGCCAAAAATACTGCACGGATTTTTGACGAAATTTTGACCACAGATAGATATTAGGGCATGGAAGAACCCATTAAATTTTGGAGGTGATATGGATTCTGGATCAAGTTTCACTTTATATAGCATTTATAAAGCATTATTTTCAATGAGACACGTTGCTTTTTAGAGGTGTCAGAAGCGTCACATCAAAAGCTGAGCTGAACCGACGCTTCTGACGGGAGCGTGCATTTCCGCTTGTCAACAGGCTGACATTGTCAAAGTTCAACCAATCCACTTTCGCGGCTCTGAGCTGTGACGTAGCTTTGCGGTGTCCAATAGGAATGACGTGTCGGGCCAAAACATGGGGGACTCATGGCAAAAATCACTGATCTCTACAAAACAGATCAGTACAGAAACCACTGATCTCTACAAAACAGAAACGTGTCACAGGACTGCTCATTTATAGAGCAGTTTTCTGAAGAAAAATCCTTGCAAATCTTTTTTTTACCTCAAAATTTCTTATTACTGTAAAAAAAAGTTTAGAACACTTTGTAATTAAAATAGCAAATAAATAAATAAAAGGTTCTTTAGAAACCCTTCTTCATCTGTAAATTAAAACCACCTGTTATTTCAGATTAGATATTTTCTTGTTTAACATAAGGAACCTTGGACATTTATTTTGTACATTGTACATTGTACATTTTTAAATCTGGTAGATTATTCATATCTCATTTCAACTAGAAAAACAGACACTGTAAATAAATACAAATGTTATTATAAATGCAACAGGAGACAATTTAAGAATGACTGCAGTGTGATTGTAAAGTAGGATTTCTGTGACATAAACCTCATGATGAATTTTTTTTTTTTTTAGTTGAGTCATTTCAACTTGTAATACAATCTAAGGAGGAAATGTAACTTTAAAGAACCAAGATTTCATACAACCAGGAAACGTTTTTGTCGATCAGTCAGCAAATGTCTTTTGACTTAACTTTGATTATGTGCACATTTTTAAATGATACATTCATTTATTGTTCAAATATAAAATGAAACAGCTTTTTCAAAAATAATAAATAGTTACTGTTTAAAGAACCTTATATTTAGAAGCAGGTGATGAGACCAGATGAAGGTCTCTTCTGCAGCTTTGACCTCTACTGTTGTTGAAGACACCTTTCTCCTATTTTGAAGAGCAGAGATGTTTTCTTCCGACTGGACTTCATGGTGTGCAGCTCATCAATGGAAGTTTTTGAAGTGCATCTGTATTTAGGTTGTCTGCACAGCAAATGTTCCTGATTGGGGCAAGTAAAAATATTTCTTAAAATATAAAGAAACACTTAACAGTTTATATATATATATAATCTATATATAATTATATATATTATATATAATATATATATATATATATATATATATATATATATAAGTAAATAACATAATTAATTTACACATGATATATGCATTAATACATACACTCAACAAAAATATAAACGCAACACTTTTGGTTTTGCTCCCATTTTGTATGAGATGAACTCAAAGATCTAAAACTTTTTCCACATACACAATATCACCATTTCCCTCAAATATTGTTCACAAACCAGTCTAAATCTGTGATAGTGAGCCATCCCACCTCACAGGTGTGCCATATCAAGATACTGGTTAGACACCATGATTAGTGCACTGGTGTGCCTTAAACTGCCCACAATAAAAGGCCACTCTGAAAGGTGCAGTTTTGTTTTATTGGGGGGGATACCAGTCAGTATGTGGTGTGACCACCATTTGCCTCATGCAGTGCAACACATCTCCTTTGCATAGAGTTGATCAGGTTGTCAATTGTGGCCTGTGGAATGTTGGTCCACTCCTCTTCAATGGCTGTGCGAAGTTGCTGGATATTGGCAGGAACTGGTACACGCTGTCGTATACGCCGGTCCAGAGCATCCCAAACATGCTCAATGGGTGACATGTCCGCTGGCCATGCAAGAACTGGGACATTTTCAGCTTCCAAGAATTGTGTACAGATCCTTGCAACATGGGGCCGTGCATTATCCTGCTGCAACATGAGGTGATGTTCTTGGATGTATCTCATACAAAATGGGAGCAAAACCAAAAGTGTTGCGTTTATATTTTTGTTGAGTGTAGTACAGTTTATTAAGCAAAAATAAAACTGTTTCTTTTACATGGCATGCTCTGTTTTAATTCACATTATGAATTAAGAGCACCCACAATATTGTTTTAAACACACCCAGTGTTCACCTGCTAAATTTTCAACAAAAAATGCCAAACAAATAAAGGATAATGAAAACTCAGGCGGTGGGCACATGAATTTGTAATTAAAAGTGGTTTGCAGAACAATACACAAAACAAACAAACAAAAAAGTCTACTACTTGTTCAGTAAACATAAAATTATCTTACTTTAGTCTTTCACATAGCATGTTTAACATGTCAGTCCACTTATTGAACTTTCAAAATAAGAACAACAGCATAATGAAAGTGATTTTTTTGTATCCTAATCACGTAACGCCGTTACATGTATTCCGTTACTCTCCAAAGATACAAAGAATACAAAGAAACACCACAAAAAAGACTAGCAAGGCTAGCCAAAGCAAGGAAAGAAGAGAATTGAGTAGAAATAACCAAAAAACAACAATAACAAAAATACATAAATAATATATACACAAGGTCTGTTAGAAAAGTATCCGACCTTATTATTTTTTTCAAAAACCATATAGATTTGAATCATGTGTGATTGCGTCAGCCAAGCTTGAACCTTTGTGCGCATACGTGAGTTTTTTCACGCCTGTCGGTTGCGTCATTCGCCTGTGAGCAGGCTTTGCGTGAGGAGTGGTCCACCCGTCTCGTTGTTTTTTTCATTGTTTAGGAATGGCTCAGAGACTGCCGCTTTGCTTGATCAAAATTTTTTCAGAAACTGTGAGTGACATCAAAGTGGACACCATTCGAGAAATTCAGATGGTTTTTGGTGAAAATTTTATGGGCTTCAAAGAGATTACGGAGTGTTACTGTCACTTTAAGGATGGCCCAGAGCGACTGGTGGTGCACCGCGCTCTGAAGCCGCCATCAACAGGCTGAGCGACCATTTTATTTCTAAACAGATGGCTGTATGGATCCGTGACCATCGTGTGCAATTTCTTTGGTTATCACAAGAGCTGGACATCAACCATTTTCCAGCAGATTTCACTTTTAACAAGAGATTTTGTCATGGAAAGCCGAGCGGAGGCTTCGCGCATCACGATGGATTCGCTACTGGAGCGAGACAAAACCACCTCCGTTTTGGTCTCACAGGACAGCTTTGAGATGGCGTTCAGACAGCTGTCGGTGGTTTTTCCATCGAGTGATTATCCGAGAAATTGTGGATGTGCCTGGACATGCCAGAACATGTCCTGTGAGGCTTCATCACGGTGTTGCTTTGCGCCATGCGGCACTGCCGCGACGCGCAGAATTCTCAATGTGCCGAAAAAGTGCTGATGTCCACGTCTTTTCACAATTCCTGTTTCTCGGATAATCACTCGATGGAAAAACCACCGACAGCTGTCTGAGCACCATCTCAAAGCCGTCCTGTGAGACCAAAACGGAGGTGGTTTTGTCTCGCTTCATCAGCGAATCGGTCGTGACGCGCGAAGCCTCCGCGCGGCTTTCCATGACCAAATCTCTTGTTAAAAGTGAAATCTGCCTGAATATGGCTGATGTCCAGCTCTTGTGATAACCAGAGAAATTGCACACGACGGTCCCGGGTCCACACAGCCATCCGTTTAGAAATGATGTGGTGGTTTCTGCCTCTCGATGGCGGCTCGGAGCGCGGCGCGCCGTGCGCCACTGTGGGCTGTCCTTAAAGCTGTAGTAACACTCCTTAGTCTCTGTGAAGCCCGTAAAATTTTCACCGAAAGCCAGATAAATTTTTCGAATGGTTTCCAGCTGCCTGTCTCTAACAGTTTCTGAAAAAATTCTGATGGAAAAATGACCAAATCATTCCGCCATTTCCTCGCAATGAAACAACGAAGAGAGGGGTGGACCAGTGCTCACTCAAAGCCTGCCCACAGGCGAAATGACACAACCGACAGGCGTGGAAAAACTCATGCATGTGCACGAAGGTTCAAGCTTGGCTGACGTAAAAACATATGAATCAAATCCATACAGTTTTTGAAAAAAATAAAAAGGTACGATACTTTTCTAACAGACCTCGTATTTAAAGTTGAGCGTTTGTGGTCTCTGAAAAAGCTGTAGCTTTATTTGGTAAAAATAAAAAAAGACTGAACCATTTACAAATTAAAGCGTTCATTCAGATCACCTGTGCTAAAAGGCTAAGCTAACGTTAGCCAATCATTAAACCTTCACAGCAGTGCAGTAAAGGTCACGTTTTATTTTTATATTATTCTCACCTCAATAAAGCTGCAGAACTAAGCTCCGCTGGTCAAACTGGGAGTTCGCATATATCCAAAAAGTTGGAGATTTCTGACTGAGTGGGTCTGCTCCATCACCCTGGCTGCCTGCCTCGCTCTGCCCAGGGATGATGCGTGAACCCTAGCTTCTCCGTGCGGGTCGGCCTGCTGTCACGGTTCGATCAATATAGTCAGTCCTCCCTTGGTCAGCATCACTTCGAAAAGTAGCTGTAAAAAAGCTTCTCCAGCAGGGTGATGGAAGAATCATTCTACTGCTGTTTTTTAAAGCTTTTTTGTGGTTCAGGCAATGCAAATTCAAGATGGCGATCTCTCAACTTTTTTGGGGGTTGTGAAAACAGCCAGAGTGTGACGTAGCCCCCACCCCCGCTGCTTCCGAAGCGAGGGTTCTGACGTCACGCGTTGAGGCGTTAAAGCGTTAAAGCATTGGTAGGCATTGCCTGAAGCTTATAAAGCATCCGATGTGAAAGGCCCTTTACTGTTAGCAGGATTATGTCAAAACTATTGCACAGATTTTGACAAAATTTTCAAGACGGATACATATTAGGCTATGGAAGACTCAACTGAATTTTGGAGATGATCTGGATCCGGATTGGTGGATGTCAGAAATCTCTGATTGCTCTTGTTTTTAATACATTTGCAAAAAAAAAAACCCCAAAACAAAACAAAAAAACAACTTTTTTCATGTTGTCATTATGGGGTGTTGTGAGTACAATTTTGATGGAAAAATGAATTTACTTCATTTTGGGATAGGGCTGTAAAATAACAAAATGTGGAAAAAGTGAAGCACTGTTAACATTTTCCAGATGCACTGTAAGTGTTTAGTGAATAAGCCAGGCTGGAACAGCAGTGTTTTCCATCACAAATCACTTAGTCACCAAATCATAACATAAAGAGCTTTTCCTTACACACAATATGACCAGTCAGTGGAAGCCGACTACCACCAAGTCACCCGCAGCCACATTATCAATCCTCTTATGTTGTGTCTCTGTGCAAAGAGTAACATTTATAGTTGTAGTAGCAGAATGATGATGTCCCGCCACCAGCAGATAACACTCATTCCTTATCACCACTCTGACAATAATGATGCAGTTTGCTCACAGTGTGGAAAATACAGAGCTTCCAGGAGGTTTGAGAATACTTGAACTTTTACCTATTTTAGTTTTGTAATGACATCAAATAAAACTATTGGTAATAATAATAAAAATAACAACAGCAACAATTCAGGCTTCTTTATACAGTAGTGTTCAGAATAATAGTAGTGCTATGTGACTAAAAAGATTAATCCAGGTTTTGAGTATATTTCTTATTAGGCAGTATTATTAGACAGCATTGCTTAAATTTTCATTGTTACGCAGATGATAACCAGCTTTATCTATCCATGAAGCCAGAGGACACACACCAATTAGCTAAACTGCAGGATTGTCTTGCAGACATAAAGACATGGATGACCTCTAATTTCCTGCTTTTAAACTCAGATAAAACTGAAGTTATTGTACTTGGCCCCACAAATCTTAGAAACATGGTGTCTAACCAGATCCTTACTCTGGATGGCATTACCCTGACCTCTAGTAATACTGTGAGAAATCTTGGAGTCATTTTTGATCAGGATATGTCATTCAATGCGCATATTAAACAAATATGTAGGACTGCTTTTTTACATTTGCGCAATATCTCTAAAATTAGAAAGGTCTTGTCTCAGAGTGATGCTGAAAAACTAATTCATGCATTTATTTCCTCTAGGCTGGACTATTGTAATTCATTATTATCAGGTTGTCCTAAAAGTTCCCTGAAAAGCCTTCAGTTAATTCAAAATGCTGCAGCTAGAGTACTGACGGGGACTAGAAGGAGAGAGCATATCTCACCCATATTGGCCTCTCTTCATTGGCTTCCTGTTAATTCTAGAATAGAATTTAAAATTCTTCTTCTTACTTATAAGGTTTTGAATAATCAAGTCCCATCTTATCTTAGGGACCTCATTGTACCATATCACCCCAATAGAGCGCTTTGCTCTCAGACTGCAGGCTTACTTGTAGTTCCTAGGGTTTGTAAGAGTAGAATGGGAGGCAGAGCCTTCAGCTTTCAGGCTCCTCTCCTGTGGAACCAGCTCCCAATTTGGATCAGGGAGACAGACACCCTCTCTACTTTTAAGATTAGGCTTAAACTTTCCTTTTTGCTAAAGCTTATAGTTAGGGCTGGATCACGTGACCCTGAACCATCCCTTAGTTATGCTGCTATAGACTTAGACTGCTGGGGGGTTCCCATGATGCACTGTTTCTTTCTCTTTTTGCTCTGTATGCACCACTCTGCATTTAATCATTAGTGATTGATCTCTGCTCCCCTCCACAGCATGTCTTTTTCCTGGTTCTCTCCCTCAGCCCAACCAGTCCCAGCAGAAGACTGCCCCTCCCTGAGCCTGGTTCTGCTGGAGGTTTCTTCCTGTTAAAAGGGAGTTTTTCCTTCCCACTGTCGCCAAGTGCTTGCTCACAGGGGGTCGTTTTGACCGTTGGGGTTTTTCCGTAATTATTGTATGGCTTTGCCTTACAATATAAAGCGCCTTGGGGCAACTGTTTGTTGTGATTTGGTGCTATATAAATAAAATTGATATGATTTGATTTGATTTATTATTCCATGGAAACAAGGTACCAGTAGATTCAGTAGATTCTCACAAATCCAACAAGACCAAACATTCATGATATGCACACTCTTAAGGCTATGAAATTTGGCTATTAGTAAAAAAAGTAGAAAAGGGGGTGTTCACAATAATAGTACAGTGCTGGGGAGTCAACTACAGATCTCTCTCAGTGCATTATTAGGGGGATAATCCCTGGGGGTGTGGCCATCCTTTGGCATAAAAGGTTTGATTCTATGATTAATGTTGTTTGACTGGAAACTGACTGGTGTATTGGGGTTCATGTCAGGATGAGTAACACAAAATTTATCATTCTGAATGTCTACACACCATATGAGTCAAGACATAATGATGATGAATATGTGAATAGGTTGGCATATATTAACTCTTTTATTGTTGATAATTGCTGTACAACCATTTATGTTGTTGGAGACATGAATGCGGATATCTCTGATAATGCTTCTTCCTTTGCTAAGCATATGATCAGGATGTGTGAAGACAATAATTTGGTTCTATCTAGTCAGGTGCTTCTACCTGCAGACAGTTTTACCTACTATAGTGAAGCCCATAGAACAACTAGCTGGCTTGATCATCTGATATGTACTGCAGATGCTCATGCAACGCTTGGGCCTATGAAAGTACTATATGAGGTGACCACAACTGATCATTTTCCTATTGAGTTCATACTTAACACTGTGTGTCTCCCTGAGATAATGAGGGAGGATAACATCATAAGTGAGGCTAAGATAGACTGGACTAAACTGTCCTCAGAGGATGTATTGTTTTATTGTGGGAGATCAGATGCACTTTTGAGAAAAATACATTTACCTATGCATGCCATTCGATGTTTGAATGTTAACTGTAGTGACACTTCTCACTGTGATGACCTCTGTGAAATGTATAATTGTATTGTGTTTGCCTTATCAGAAGCCAGCAGACCTCTACTCTCTCTCCCTAATAAAGCTGTAAATGCTCAGCCTGGGTGGAATAGGTATGTTGCTGGCCCCCATGCAGAAGCTAAGGCGGCCCATAAAGCCTGGGTAATTGCTGGTTGACCTAGGCAGGGGCCGGTTCTAGAGCATTAAAAGGTAACCAATACTAGATACAAATATGCAGTACGCTTTGTTTGCAAGCATGAGCAAGCCTTGAGAGCTGCCTCTATGGCTGGAAAACTGCTTGACAGCAATGTCACTGGCTTCTGGAAAGAAGTGAAGAATATAAACAGGGTTAAAACAGCACTGCCATGTAACATTGAGGGTGTATTTGGTGGAGAAAATATAACTGAACTATGGAGGCAGCATTATGCTGCTCTGTTCAACTGTGTCAGAAGTGAGCCCTACTGTACAGGTAATATAGAGGAGGAAGTGGTACACATCAGCCCCTATGAAATTTCCCAAGCCATAAGGCAACTAGCTGATGACAAGGCCTGTGGCATGGATAATATCACTGCAGAGCACCTGAAGCTTGCCAGCTCTAGGGTTGCTGTGTTGCTGGCTATTTGTTTTACAGGGTTGGTAATGCATGGTATTCTGCCAGATGCTATGTTGATAGTTATTTTAGTACCTGTTATCAAAGACAAGGCTGGGAAGGTAGGGAGTATGGATAACTATCAGCCTATTGCCCTAGCCAGCGTACTGTCAAAGGTGCTAGAAAGTGTCATATTTGACAGAATTGGGGATTTTATTTGCACCACAGATAATCAATTTGGCTTTAAGAGTAAGCATAGTACTGATTTGTGTATTTATGCATTAAAAGAAGTAGTAGAAAAGTACAGAGGGCATGGCTCAACAGTGTTGGTGGGCTTTATTGATGCCTCTAAGGCATTTGACAGAGTTAACCATCACAAGCTCTTCACCAAGTTGAAGTATAGGGGTGTTCCGGGTAGCATCATACGTATCCTGGCATATTGGTACGACCGACAGACTATGCAGGTGAAATGGGGGAGTTTTTTATCTTCTCCCTTCAGAGTTGGCAATGGGGTACGGCAGGGTGGGCTTTTATCCCCAAGCCTATTCAGCCTGTACATGGATGAACTGTCAAGGCAGTTGGGACATTGTAGAACAGGGTGTATTGTGGGCAACACCTTAATCAATCACTTGATGTATGCTGATGATTTGGCCATTATATCTCCCAGCAGTGCAGGGTTCCAACAGCTTCTTAATATACGTTCTGACTACAGGGTCAGGTTTGACATCAAGTACAATGCCAAAAAGAGCATGATAATGATATGTAGGACCAAGGAGGATAAACATCTTAACTTCCCAGGTTTCTATTTATCTGGTCAAACACTGTCTGTGTGCACCAATGTAAAATATCTAGGACACATTGTTAACAATAAGATGGAGGATGATGCTGATATGCTCAGACAGAGAAGAATGCTGTATGTCCAAGCCAATGTTAGTGAGAAAATTTCATTACTGCTCTGATGAAGTGAAGGTGAACTTGTTTAGAGCTTACTGTACCCCTATGTACACTGCCCCCCTCTGGGTGAGGTATAAGAAGGAGAATTTGCGAAAACGTCAGGTTGCGTATAATGACTGTCTCAGGATCCAATCCCAGGTGCAGTTCTGTTAGATACCAATCCCATATGTGGAAACACTGGTATTTGTGCCTTTTATAGAATGTATATGCACTTTTTTTAATGGCATTTTTTACTGCTTCTATTTATTAGATGCCTTTTTATTGAATTTGCATAAGCACTTTTTTATGTATGTATGTATGTATGTATGTGTATGTGTGTGTACATGTGTATGGGTGTATGTATGTATGTATACAAGGTCTGTTAGAAAAGTATCCGACCTTATTATTTTTTTCAAAAACCATATGGATTTGAATCACGTGTGATTGCGTCAGCCAAGCTTGAACCCTCGTGTGCATGTGTGAGTTTTTTCATGCCTGTCGGTTGCTTCATTCACCTGTGAGCAGGCTTTGAGTGAGGTGTGGTCCACCCCTCTCGTCTATTTTTTATTGCGAATAAATGTCTGAACGATTTGGAACTTTGCTGCATCAGTTCTTTTCCAGAAACTGTAAGAGACCTCCAGGTGGACACCGTTCGAAAAATTAATATGGCTTTCAGGGACGATTTTATGTGGATTAAACAGATTAAGGAGTGTTACTGCCCCTTTAAGGACGGCCCACAACTGCTAGTCCTCTGACTAGCACAGGAATTGTGAAAAGACGTGGACATCAGCACTTTTTCCGGCACATTTCACTGTTACAGGAGTTTTTGTCATGGAAAGAGGAACAAAGGCGGAGGAATTCCACGCGTCGCGGCGGAGCTGCATGGCGAAAAGAAACTCCGTGATGAAGCCTCACAGGACATGTTCTGGCATGTCCAGCTCATGCACAATCACTATCGGATATTCACACAACTGGAAAGCAACCGGAATCCATCTGAAATCCATCTTTAAGCCATCCTGTGAGACCAACACCGAGGTGCTTTTGTCCCGCGTAATGAACGGCTCCGTGGCGCATCCCTCGGCTTCTTTTTCCATGAAAAAAAAACTCCTGTAACGGTGGAATGTGCCGGAAAAAGTGCTGATGTCCACATCTTCTGCCTTTTTGTGAAAGTCAGACGAGGTCCCGGATCAACAGAGCTTTCACGTTGGATATGATCTGGTTGTGTGTGCGGGGTGTCAGCCTGTCCATCAGCGCTGGGAGCGCGCTGCGCTCTCAGCAGTTATGGGCCGTCCTTAAAGGGGCAGTAACACTCCTTAATCTGTTTAATCCCCATAAAATCGTTCAGACATTTATTCGCAATAAAAAATAGATGAGAGGGGTAGACCACACCTCACTCAAAGCCTGCTCACAGGCGAATGAAGCAACCGACAGGCATGAAAAAACTCACGCATGCGCACGAGGGTTCAAGCTTGGCTGACGCAATCACATGTGATTCAAATCTATATCAATCAATCAACTTTTTTCTTGTATAGCGCCAAATCACAACAAACAGTTGTCCCAAGGCGCTCCACATTGCAAGGCAAGGCCATACAATAATTATGAAACACAGTCTACGTCTAAAGCAACATAACCAAGGGATGGTCCAGGGTCACCCGATCCAGCCCTAACTATAAGCCTTAGCGAAAAGGAAAGTTTTAAGCCTAATCTTAAAAGTAGAGAGGGTATCTGTCTCCCTGATCTGAATTGGGAGCTGGTTCCACAGGAGAGGAGCCTGAAAGCTGAAGGCTCTGCCTCCCATTCTACTCTTACAAACCCTAGGAACTACAAGTAAGCCCGCAGTCTGAGAGCGAAGCGCTCTAATGGGGTAATATGGTACTACGAGGTCCCTAAGATAAGATGGGACCTGATTATTCAAAACCTTATAAGTAAGAAGAAGAATTTTAAATTCTATTCTAGCATTAACAGGAAGCCAATGAAGGGAGGCCAACACGGGTGAGATATGCTCTCTCCTGCTAGTCCCCGTCAGTACTCTAGCTGCAGCATTCTGAACCAACTGAAGGCTTTTTAGGGAACTTTTAGGACAACCTGATAATAATGAATTACAATAGTCCAGCCTAGAGGAAATAAATGCATGAATTAGTTTTTCAGCATCACTCTGAGACAAGACCTTTCTGATTTTAGAGATATTGCGTAAATGCAAAAAGGCAGTCCTACATATTTGTTTAATATGCGCTTTGAATGACATATCCTGATCAAAAATAACTCCAAGATTTTTCACAGTATTACTAGAGATCAGGGAAATGCCATCCAGAGTAACGATCTGGTTAGACACCATGCTTCTAAGATTTGTGGGGCCAAGTACAATAACTTCAGTTTTATCTGAGTTTAAAAGCAGGAAATTAGAGGTCATCCATGTCTTTATGTCTGTAAGACAATCCTGCAGTTTAGCTAATTGGTGCGTATCCTCTGGCTTCATGGATAGATAAAGCTGGGTATCATCTGCGTAACAATGAAAATTTAAGCAATACCGTCTAATAATACTGCCTAAGGGAAGCATGTATAAAGTGAATAAAATTGGTCCTAGCACAGAACCTTGTGGAACTCCATAATTAACTTTAGTCTGTGAAGAAGATTCCCCATTTACATGAACAAACTGTAATCTATTAGACAAATATGATTCAAACCACCGCAGCGCAATGCCTTTAATACCTATGACATGCTCTAATCTCTGTAATAAAATTTTATGGTCAACAGTATCAAAAGCAGCACTGAGGTCCAACAGAACAAGCACAGAGATAAGTCCACTGTCCGAAGCCATAAGAAGATCATTTGTAACCTTCACTAATGCTGTTTCTGTACTATGATGAATTCTAAAACCTGACTGAAACTCTTCAAATAGACCATTCCTCTGCAGGTGATCAGTTAGCTGTTTTACAACTACCCTCTCAAGAATCTTTGAGAGAAAAGGAAGGTTGGAGATTGGCCTATAATTAGCTAAGATAGCTGGGTCAAGTGATGGCTTTTTAAGTAATGGTTTAATTACTGCCACCTTAAAGGCCTGTGGTACATAACCAACTAACAAAGATAGATTGATCATATTTAAGATTGAAGCATTAAATAATGGTAGGACTTCCTTGAGCAGCCTGGCAGGAATGGGGTCTAATAAGCATGTTGATGGTTTGGATGAAGTAACTAATGAAAATAACTCAGACAGAACAATCGGAGAGAAAGAGTCTAACCAAATACCGGCATCACTGAAAGCAGCCAAAGATAACGATACATCTTTGGGATGGTTATGAGTAATTTTTTCTCTAATAGTCAAAATTTTGTTAGCAAAGAAAGTCATGAAGTCATTACTAGTTAAAGTTAATGGAATACTCAGCTCAATAGAGCTCTGACTCTTTGTCAGCCTGGCTACAGTGCTGAAAAGAAACCTGGGGTTGTTCTTATTTTCTTCAATTAGTGATGAGTAGAAAGATGTCCTAGCTTCACGAAGGGCTTTCTTATAGAGCAACAAACTCTTTTTCCAGGCTAAGTGAAGATCTTCTAAATTAGTGAGACGCCATTTCCTCTCCAACTTACGGGTTATCAGCTTTAAGCTACGAGTTTGTGAGTTATACCACGGAGTCAGACACTTCTGATTTAAAGCTCTCTTTTTCAGAGGAGCTACAGCATCCAAAGTTGTCTTCAATGAGGATGTAAAACTATTGACAAGATACTCTAACTCCCTTACAGAGTTTAGGTAGCTACTCTGCTCTGTGTTGGTATATGACATTAGAGAACATAAAGAAGGAATCATATCCTTAAACCTAGTTACAGCGCTTTCTGAAAGACTTCTAGTGTAATGAAACTTATTCCCCACTGCAGGGTAGTCCATCAGGGTAAATGTAAATGTTATTAAAAAATGATCAGACAAAAGGGAGTTTTCAGGGAATACTGTTAAGTCTTCTATTTCCATACCATAAGTCAGAACAAGATCTAAAATATGATTAAAGTGGTGGGTGGACTCATTTACTTTTTGAGCAAAGCCGATAGAGTCTAATAATAGATTAAATGCAGTGTTGAGGCTGTCATTCTCAGCATCTGTGTGGATGTTAAAATCGCCCACTATAATTATCTTATCTGAGCTAAGCACTAAGTCAGACAAAAGGTCTGAAAATTCACAGAGAAACTCACAGTAACGACCAGGTGGACGATAGATAATAACAAATAAAACTGGTTTTTGGGACTTCCAATTTGGATGGACAAGACTAAGAGACAAGCTTTCAAATGAATTAAAGCTCTGTCTAGGTTTTTGATTAATTAATAAGCTGGAATGGAAGATTGCTGCTAATCCTCCGCCCCGGCCCGTGCTACGAGCATTCTGACAGTTAGTGTGACTCGGGGGTGTTGACTCATTTAAACTAACATATTCATCCTGCTGTAACCAAGTTTCTGTTAGGCAGAATAAATCAATACGTTGATCAATTATTATATCATTTACCAACAGGGACTTAGAAGAAAGAGACCTAATGTTTAATAGACCACATTTAACTGTTTTAGTCTGTGGTGCAATTGAAGGTGCTATATTATTTTTTCTTTTTGAATTTTTATGCTTAAATAGATTTTTGCTAGTTATTGGTGGTCTGGGAGCAGGCACCGTCTCTACGGGGATGGGGTAATAGGGGGATGGCAGGGGGAGAGAAGCTGCAGAGAGGTGTATAAGACCACAGCTCTGCCTCCTGGTCCCAACGCTAGACAGTCACAGTTTGGAGGATCCCAAAAAATTAGCCAGATTTCTAGAAATGAGAGCTGCTCCCTCTAAAGTGGGATGGATGCCGTCTCTCCTAACAAGACCAGGTTTTCCCCAGAAGCTTTGCCAATTATCAATGAAGCCCACCTCATTTTTTGGACACCACTCAGACAGCCAGCAATTCAAGGAGAACATGCGGCTAAACATGTCACTCCCGGTCTGATTGGGGAGGGGCCCAGAGAAAACAACAGAGTCCGACATTGTTTTTGCAAAGTTACACACCGATTCAATGTTAATTTTAGTGACCTCCGATTGGCGTAACCGAGTGTCATTACTGCCGACGTGAATTACAATCTTACCAAATTTACGCGTAGCCTTAGCCAGCAATTTCAAATGTCCTTCGATGTCGCCTGCTCTGGCCCCCGGAAGACAATTGACAATGGTTGCTGGTGTCGCTAACTTCACATTTCTCAAAACAGAGTCGCCAATAACCAGAGTTTGATCCTCGGCGAGTGTATCGTCGAGTGGGGAAAAACGGTTAGAGATGTGAACGGGTTGACGGTGTACACGGGGCTTCTGTTTAGGGCTACGCTTCCTCCTCACAGTCACCCAGTCAGCCTGCCTTCCCGACTGCACGGGGTCTGCCAGGGGGGAACTAACGGCGGCTAAGCTACCTTGGTCCGCACCGACTACAGGGGCCTGGCTAGCTGTAGAATTTTCCACGGTGCGGAGCCGAGCCTCCAATTCGCCCAGCCTGGCCTCCAAAGCTACGAATAAGCTGCACTTATTACAAGTACCGTTACTGCTAAAAGAGGCCGAGGAATAACTAAACATTTCACACCCAGAGCAGAAAAGTACGGGAGAGACAGGAGAAGCCGCCATGCTAAAACGGCTAAGAGCTAGTAGCTACGCTAAACTAGCGGATTCCCAAACAGGGAATCCGACACTAGACAGGCTGTGGAGCAGCACAGGTAACACACGACAACAGTGGTAAAAAATAAAATAAAAATCCACTGGACAGGCTGTGGAACAGCACAGGTAACGCACGACAACAGTGCTAAAAAATAAAATAAAAATCCACTGAACAGGCTGTGGAGCAGCACAGGTAACGCACGACAACAGTGCCAAAAAATAAAATAAAAATCCACTGGACAGGCTGTGGAGCAGCACAGGTAACACACGACAACAGTGGTAAAAAATAAAATAAAAATCCACTGGACAGGCTGTGGAACAGCACAGGTAACACACGACAACAGTGCCAAAAAATAAAATAAAAATCCACTGGACAGGCTGTGGAGCAGCACAGGTAACACACGACAACAGTGGTAAAAAATAAAATAAAAATCCACTGGACAGGCTGTGGAGCAGCACAGGTAACGCACGACAACAGTGCTAAAAATAAAATAAAAATCCACTGGACAGGCTGTGGAGCAGCACAGGTAACACACGACAACAGTGGTAAAAAATAAAATAAAAATCCACTGGACAGGCTGTGGAGCAGCACAGGTAACGCACGACAACAGTGCTAAAAATAAAATAAAAATCCACTGGACAGGCTGTGGAACAGCACAGGCAACGCACGACAACAGCGCTAAAATAAAATAAAAATCCACTGAACAGGCTGTGGAGCAGCACAGGTAACACACGACAACAGTGCTAAAAAATAAAATAAAAATCCACTGAACAGGCTGTGGAGCAGCACAGGTAACACACGACAACAGTGGTAAAAAATAAAATAAAAATCCACTGGACAGGCTGTGGAACAGCACAGGTAACACACGACAACAGTGCCAAAAAATAAAATAAAAATCCACTGGACAGGCTGTGGAGCAGCACAGGTAACACACGACAACAGTGGTAAAAAATAAAATAAAAATCCACTGGACAGGCTGTGGAGCAGCACAGGTAACGCACGACAACAGTGCTAAAAATAAAATAAAAATCCACTGGACAGGCTGTGGAACAGCACAGGCAACGCACGACAACAGCGCTAAAATAAAATAAAAATCCACTGAACAGGCTGTGGAGCAGCACAGGTAACACACGACAACAGTGCTAAAAAATAAAATAAAAATCCACTGAACAGGCTGTGGAGCAGCACAGGTAACACATGACAACAGTGCTAAAAAATAAAATAAAAATCCACTGAACAGGCTGTGGAGCAGCACAGGTAACACACGACAACAGTGTTAAAAAATAAAATAAAAATCCACTGAACAGGCTGTGGAGCAGCACAGGTAACGCACGACAACAGTGCTAAAAAATAAAATAAAAATCCACTGAACAGGCTGTGGAGCAGCACAGGTAACGCACGACAACAGTGCTAAAATAAAATAAAAATCCACTGATCAGGCTGTGGAGCAGCACAGGTAACGCACGACAACAGTGCTAAAAAATAAAATAAAAATCCACTGGACAGGCTGTGGAGCAGCACAGGTAACACACGACAACAGTGCTAAAATAAAATAAAAATCCACTAGGCAAGCTGTGGAGCAGCACGACAACAGTGCTAAAAAATAAAACAAAAATAAAAACGAAAGCGTTAGCAAGCTAGTTAGCCTGCCAACGCTGATGAAGGCCAGCTGATAAAAGTGCTCCGTCGCGATGCTTCGACCGTTAGAGGTCTTCCTTAGGCGTTGGAGCACGGTGAAAAAGTAAAAAAAAGTAAAAAAGTCTTGAAAAAGACTGTTAATTCAAAGAACTCAAACAGCTCAGTTCAAACAGCTAACAGATACAACAGAACACCGCTGTGCTCCGGAACAGGAAGTCAACTGATGAAACTCCATCCACCTATATGGTTTTTGAAAAAAATAATAAGGTCGGATACTTTTCTAACAGACCTCGTATATGTATATATATTGTATATGTGTGTGTATGTGTATATATATTTATTTGTTTGTTTTCTTTTTTAATATTATGTGATATATACACCTTTTCTTATACTACATATTTGTTTTATGTTTTGTATGTGATGGTATGTCTATTTGGACGTTGGAGTCTGCAATAAAGTTTGACAATAGTAGTCTGGCATTCAGTCAGTGAGTTTGTCAATTTTGTGGAACAAACAGGTGTGAATCAGGTGTCCCCTATTTAAGGATGAAGCCAGCAGCTGTTGAACATGCTTTTCTCTTTGAAAGCCTGAGGAAAATGGGACGTTCAAGACATTGTTCAGAAGAACAGCGTAGTTTGATTAAAAAGTTGATTGGAGAGGGGAAAACTTATACGCAGGTGCAAAAAATTATAGGCTGTTCATCTACAATGGTCTCCAATGCTTTAAAATGGAAAAAAAAAAAAAAAAAAAAAAAAAAAAAAAAACAGACGCATGGAAGAAAACAGAAAACAACCATCAAAATGGATAGAAGAAGAACCAGAATGGTAAAGGCTCACCCATTGATCAGCTCCAGGATGATCAAAGACAGTCTGGAGTTACCTGTAAGTGCTGTAACAGTTAGAAGACGCCTGTGTGAAGCTAATTTATTTGCAAGAATCTCCCGCAAAGTTCCTCTGTTAAATAAAAGACATGCAGAAGAGGCTACAATTTGCCAAAGAACACATCAACTGGCCTAAAGAGAAATGGAGGAATATTTTGTGGACTGATGAGAGTAAATTGTTCTTTTTGGGTCCAAGGGTCACAGACAGTTTGTGAGGTGACCCCCAAACTCTGAATTCAAGCCACAGTTCACAGTGAAGACAGTGAAGCATGGTGGTGCAAGCATCATGATATGGGTATGTTTCTCCTACTATGGTGTTGGGCCTATATATCGCATACCAGGTATCATGGATCAGTTTGGATATGTCAAAATACTTGAAGAGGTCATGATGCCTTATGCTGAAGAGGACATGCCCTTGAAATGGGTGTTTCAACAAGACAATGACCCCAAGCACACTAGTAAATGAGCAAAATCTTGGTTGCAAACAAACAAAATTAATGCCTCGCAGATGTGAAGAAATCATGAAAAACTGTGGTTATACAACTAAATACTAGTTTAGTGATTCATAGGATTGCTAAAAAAGCAGTTTGAACATAATAGTTTTGAGTTTGTAGCGTCAACAGCAGATGCTACTATTATTGTGAACACCCCCTTTTCTACTTTTTTTTACTAATAGCACAATTTCATAGCCTTAAGAGTGTGCATATCATGAATGCTTGGTCTTGTTGGATTTGTGAGAATCTACTGAATCTACTGGTACCTTGTTTCCCATGTAACAATAAGAAATATACTCAAAACCTGGATTAATCTTTTTAGTCACATAGCACTACTATTATTCTGAACACTACTGTATTAACATTTCTAAAATGATGCCCTCCAAACTCAGGAAAAACTCATTTCTACATCATGACATAAATGAAATAAAAATATAAAAGCCATAACAATGGTGATGAGCATACATCCAGTTTTCTTGATACACATCACACGATGTTCAATATAGAGTTTAATCAACTTTTTCCTCATATAAATTAACTCTATTAGAGTTGGTCAACTACAATACAATATGTTCTGGAGAGCAGTCACCCTGCCTGGGCGGTTGCTCTCCAGAACCCAGGGTCATTCAATGGTGTGTTGGATGTGGTGACCTGGGGCGCATTGGGGCGTGCTCCCAGACTGGATCTTACCTGTGGTCTTGCACCCTTAATTCTGGTTTTTACTCCCATACTGGAGAACATCTGTGTATCTTCTGGGGGACACAAAAAAGAGAATTTTGGGTAACCAAATAAAGCACAGGCTTTCTGATGCACTAATGTGTACTCCCATCAATTCTTAACAGCATGTTGTCTCTGCTACACGACGGGCGTGAACTACAACAAAATAATGGATACAATTGAGGAATTCAATGTTTATGTGACGGTTGTGTACACGTGTGATGCTTCACACTGGTGTTTAAGAAGGCCACAGACACAGCGCTGCTCTTCAACGTCTTTTACTGCAGATTAGTTAAAAACACAACCAACATGTACAAGTGAGGCCAACTGCAGCTTATCCAGCGTCAGAGTTTAACTGGACTTTGTGACCGTATAGTATTAAATATATGTTTATTATACAAATTGTCATTACAATAAATATACATTTTAAGATCACAGCATGAATATAATTACAAACAACATCAACTGTGACTGAATAGAACAATGATTAACAATTTTTAAACATATATTTGAGCCTACCTGTTAAAAACACAACCAACACACTTCACATTAGTGTGTATGTACAAGTGAGGCCAACTGCAGCTGTTTAGGAATAATAAAAAAAGAAATAAATCTTATCTTTAAAGTGTCTATTTTAATAAAAACACAGGGAATGTATAATAATTTACTCTAATAAGGTATTTACACACTTCCACTGCCCATTGGGTGGTATGGAGTTGTATGAGATTTTCTCACTCCAGCAACTTTCAACAGTTCACTTATGAGCTGACTTTCAAAGGAGGGGCCTTGGTCCGAATGGATCCTTTCAGAAAATCCATAAATGCAGAAATACCTGTCCCAAAGCTGCCTCGCCACCTGTTTTGCAGATTGGTCACAACAAGGGAAGGCCTGGGCGAGCCGTGTAAAATGATCAGTCACAACCAGCATGTCAACAGACCTGTTATTAGCATCCTCTGCACTCCAGAAATCAATGTACACAATCTCCAGACGATGTTATACTTTCAAAAGGAGCTCAACCTTCAAGGTCAGGGTTCTTTCCCATTACACACTTTGGACACTGGCAGACATATTCTTTTACATCACGGTCAGTATATGGCCAGAAGAACCTCTGATGAGCAATAGCTAAACTTCCAAATTGCCCTTGATGGCCAGCACTATCGTGGCTCTCCTTGAGAACATCAGCCTTTAGAGAGTCAGGTACCACGAACTGATGGCGGTTCATTTGAGTTACTTGGTATTTAGAGAGTCTGTACAGAATGCCATTGGACACAGTAAACTTTTTCCAGTGTTTAAGATACAGATTACCATGGCAGGCTCATTAGGCTTCTCTCTTATGGATGGAAGATGACCACATTCTACATAGTACATCACTCTGGACAGTATAGGATAATTATATTTCTTCTCATGTAACTCAGCCTCAGAGAACACAGACTGGTCACATTCAGTTGGTGGGATCAACTGGGGCAAATGCTTTAGGGTATCAAGAGCTCATAACCTGGCAACAGACTCCCGTGCACTGTGCGTCTCAAGAATAGCTGAAACATCGTCTTTCGTGAATGATTGAAATTTTGTGCATTCGGGTGCATGCTGCATATTGGTGTAGTGGTCTTTTGCATTTGATTGTCTAAAAGCATCTTGGACAGAATCAGATGACACAGGAAGGGCCTCAGAGAGAAGTTGACTGTACGGGCTCTCTAACAACATCTTCCCCACAGTGGACCTGATGAAAGGCTGGTGACTTAAACCATCCACTGCAACATTCTTTGAGCCTGGAATGTACTTAACTCATTGAGTACCAGCCATTTTCAAAGTTCAGAACATCCCAGTGCCAGGATTTTTTTCAGCATTTGAGTGTTTTTTCAAGACCCATAGAAAATTGAGTTCTGTGTCCATGTCAACAACAAACATACCAAAAGAAACTTCAGACTTTCCTTTATCATCAGAAAAAAAAAACATTTGTTTGTACCTCTTTCCATTCTTTAGTAATTGTCTGCAGAACATGGGTGGGTATCACTAAAAATGCCGATTTCTGACAAAAAAAACTGAGAAAAATGGCTTTTTGTGACAAGCAACATTTTAAGCAGAAAATGTCTTTGATTATAATTGTTTTTGCTTCAGTGACATCTCAGACATTCTGAAAAGTGATCCTATTGTATAATGCACCAAAAAAAAAAAAACATCAGGGGAGGGACTCCGTCTGTCTCTTTTCTTGGCGGTGAGTCTTTTCCCTCTGGCTCGCGTGTATCCGACCTTTTTATTTTTTTTAAAAACCTGATGGATTTGAATCATGTGTGCTTGCATGAGCCAACCTTGAACCTTCATGCGCATGCGTGAATTTTTTCACGCCTGTCGATTGCGTCATTTGCTTGTAAGCAGCCTTTGTGTGAGGTGTGTGTCGTGCGCTCAGCGTTTTTTCATTCCAAGGAAAAAAACGGAACAACTGGAGCAGCGTGACTGCATCAGATTTTGCCAGAAACTGGGTGACAGCCAGGTGGAAACCATTTGGATTAGGAGCGGTACAACCGCTTTGAAGACGTCCGCACAACGGTGGAGAGCGAGCTGCGCTCCGGTCGGCCATCAACATGCTGAAATGACCGGATCATTTCCAAAGTGAACGCTGTGGTGATGTGGGTCCGTCGTGTGACTATCCGAGAAATTGTGGAAAAGGTGGACATCAGCACTTTTTCGGCACATTCCACTGTGAAAGAAGATTTGGCCATGAAAAGGAGTGGCGGCAAAATTCTTTCCTGAAGCTTCTGACGGCAGAGCAAAAGCACCTCCGTGTTGAAGTCTCACAGGACATGTTTTGACATGCCCAGCTCTTCTACAATTTCTCAGATAGTCACACGACTGAAAAGCCACTGAAAGCCGTCTGAATAATCCGAATGGTTTCCACCTGGCTGTCGCCCAGTTTCTGGCAAAATTTGATGCAGTCGCGCTGCTCCAGTTGTTCCGCCATTTTCCTTGGAATGAAAAAACGGCGAGCGCACGACACACACACCCACAGAATGGGTTCCCTTGTGATTACAACTCTAATTTTTTTACACAAGCTAGATCAGCTGATTACCCCGCCCCCCCCCCCCCCCCCATAAAAAACGTAATTGGCTCGATGACGCGTCTTTGGCGCTGAGCGTTAATATCAGAAAAGACGCGTTTAAGAGCCAATGGCATCGAGTGAGTTAATATCAAAGACATAGGAAGCTAGCTTTGCCACCGATCGATGTTCACAGGCGTCGAGACATGGCTTTGTGAGGATATGTGTAAGCGGGTTGTTGTCTGTCCAAACTGTGAAGACATGACCATTGAGCCAGTGGCAAAACTTATCACAAATGGACCACTTGAGATTCAGAAATTCGAGCCGGTGGACTGGATACTTTGTCTGGGCATGTGTGAGAGACTTGCTTGTGAATGCCACTGGATGTGCCACACTGTCACCCTCTTGAACGTGCGAGGGAACCGCTCCCAATCCATCTAAGGAAGCATCAGTAGACAGGATAAATGGGCGATTAAAGTCTGGATGGACCAAGACCAATGAGTCAACCAAAGCTACCTCAAGTGCATTGAATTCCAATTGGTGTTCATCTGTCCAGTCAGCTGGTGTTAGTTTGTGGCACTGGAGTTTGCGCTTGGTGAGTAACGCAGATTTGCATTTCTGTTTTGCACCAGCGAAAAGGTCGAAGAGTGGTCTGGCGATGGAAGAATAATTCAGAATGAAATGCTGGTAGTAGTTTATCATATTGAGAAATTAGCAAATACGTGACTGAGAAGGAGTGGCACCATCTGGTTCCATTAGTGGACATGTTGCTGTCACACTCAACTTTGGCAGGATCAGTGGATACACCTGACTTGTCTATTATGCAGAGCTGTGAAAACTCCATGGATCCGCATAATTCCACAGATTTCATCATGGGGGGGGGTGTGTGTTAGTGTTTTACTCTGTAATCGTGATCATCACTGAGTTTTTAAAATGTCTGTTGCAAAGTGTTCTCTTTTTTTACTACATTGTGCAAGTTTTATAAGTCCGCGGCGGTCCGCGGACACTGATCTCTGTGTTGCAGATACAAATCAGTGTCCTCGCATCCGTGGAGTTTCAAGGAGAAAAATCCCTCTCTCAAAGCATGGCTGTTGCGACACTTGTAAAGCGGGACTGGTTGGTTGCTGCGGCGATGCTGTGTGGCTCCTGCTTAAGCTAAACGTAGCATGTGGACATCGCAAACCTTTAGAGCTCTAAAGTTTTTGAAAGAAGAATTGTGCAACATGTCTGTGTCACGGACCGACGTCGGACAGAGAGAAGATGGTGAGAAAGACTGTTTGAAAAAGTCTGATAAGGACAAGAATCCGTGGAACTGTTGCTAGCTTCATGAACACACCTGAAAGACAAAAGAATGTGCCATCAGGAAACACGGTAAGAATTTTTCTCTCTCTGGAAAATAATCATTGTCCTGTTCAAACAGGATTTTAGAAAAGATTATGTGACTTTTTTCATTAATCTAGACTTTCTTTCATTGGAAAAAAGACTGGCTTTGAGTGGATTTACAGGAATTTACACAAGAATATGTGGTTTTTTACTATAAGGTATGTTATTGATATTTTTCAAAATATTCTCCAAGCTTTAACTGTGGTTTTTGAAATGCTTTAACAACAGTCTTTTCAGAATCCATAAATTTCATGTAGTTTAATTGTTCTGAGTTAATGCATTATTTGGTTTACCATTAAAAGGAAAATCATTCCAAGTCCTACTTCCACGTCATATTCTGTTATTTCAACATGATCATTGATGGTTCAAATGAAAGGTTGAATACGGGGTCATTTAAATATGCACTAATTTTGAAGTTTTTTTGTTTCAGGAGATGCTGAAAATGTATTATTAGATACAAAATTAATTTGGCTTCTGGGATCCCATGGGGCCAGAGACCCCTGCTCCTGGGGGCCAATGACCCCCAGACCACCTGTAAGTTTTCCCCGGATTTCACAATTTTTATTTCACAGCCCTGATTATGTGTCCAAGGAACTTAACTGATCTCCTAAGCAACAAGCGCTTTTTTGGGGACTAGTTTCAGGTTGTGGAAGCGGAGGCGACTGAATGCCATTTCTAACCTCTCGAGGGCCACTTCTTCAGATGGAGCAAACACCAACAAATCATGAAAGAATTAATGAATGATTTATTCAGCACACACACAAAACTCCATATCAAAAACAGAAAAGAATTTACAGTAGCACATGTGGCTGAAAGGGTGCAGGGAGAAGCATAAGCTTATATACACCCACCCCTTTTACCATATATATATATATATATATATATATATATATATATATATATATATATATATATATATATATATATATATATAATGCATACACATAACAACAAATACAAAAGGAACAAAACAGACCTTTGAGATTAATCAATAAATGGCATTTTCTCATTACAACAAAATAAATAATAATGTACAATCCAAAGGAAATAATACCAAATCAGTAAACTTAATTGCCCATACTGTAACAAGAGATTATATTAGTTTTATAGAGTCTTTTAAAGCTGACTAGAGTAGGGCATAATTTTATTTGTTTAGGACAGATATTCCAAATGTTTACACCTTTTACAGAAACACAGTAGTTTTATAGTAGTTTGTATAGTTAATTTATCAAATAATAATGTTCCTCTCAAATTATAATTGGAGTCCTTCATTTTAAACAGATTTTGGACATGTTGAGGTTGAAGTTTGATTTTGCTTTATACATGGTTTGTATTGTTATATAATAAACTAAGTCTTTGAATTTCAGAATATTCAAACAAATAAATAGTGGGTTTGTCCGCTCACAGTAAGGCTTAATACTAATAATTCTTATGGCTTTCTTTTGCAATAAAAATATTGAATTAGTGTTTGTTTTGTTTTGAAACCTCAATACAATATGTCATATATGGAGCTATTAATGAATAATATAAAGTGATTAGCGAATAATGAGGGATGAAATCTTGGGCTTTATGCAGGATTGCAATTGCTTTTGACATTTTGGATTTAACATAATTTATGTGTGTTTTCCATCTTAATTTATAATCAATGATAACTCCAAGAAATTTTGTTTTGGTTACAATTTCAATTTCAGCATTCTGTAATAATAAATGTAAATTCCTGGGCTTATTTCCAAATATAATACACTTTGTTTTACCAAGATGAAGTGATAATTTATTTAAATCAAACCATTGTTTAAATTTCTGCAATTCCTTCTCCACCATGTCCAAAAGCTGTCCCAAATGATCCCCACTATAGAACACAGTCGTAACATCAGCAAATAAAAATACAATTCAAGGACTTAGAAATCAAACATATATCATTAATATATAAAAGAAACAACAATGGACCAAGGACCGAACCTTGAGGCACACCACATGTATTCTGCAACACAGCACAGCAGATTGAGAAAGTTTTGGCCACCAAATATGGAGGTCATTATTCTCATTCTCATGTTGGGGAGGTGATTAGTGGTTAAGGCATTGGGCTTGAAACCAGAAGATCCTCAGTTCAAATCCCAGCCTGACTGGAAAATCACTAAGGTCTTTAATTCCCTATTTGAGTGTCTGATGCAAATGCCCTATGCAAATGCAAAAGCGCTGTATAAAGTCCATTTATGAAGCTGGCTGGACTGTTACACAGACCCTGGGGAACCCTGTTGCCCTGGGGAAGCCAGTTCTTACAACCCCTGGGGAACCCTGTTGCCCTGGGGAAGCCAGTTCTTACAACCCCATGGGTGTTGTGAAAGCAAAGTATTTGCGGTCATCATCACCAGTGGCATGTTATAAAAGCTGGATGTGAGGTCCACTGTGCTGAAGAACGCATTCTCTCCTCATGCAGTTAAGAGGGATGGGCATCCTTCAGAGTCCGTCTGTTGAGCCAAGTTTGTGCACACCTGCAAGTCACCATTCTTCTTCCATACAAGAACAAGAGGTGAGGGGCGTGATGATAGGGCTAGGTGGTGATAGGGCTATCCGGAACATTTAGGATCTTCAGAGGGACCCACTTGTCTCCTCAAAGAGGTGTCACAACTCTCTTCTCAGAACGGGAAGACATAGGCTCAGACATGACAGTGCTGCGGGGTGATAATTTTGCATCTTTGGGAAGTTTGCCCCATATTAAATACTTAGTGCCAGCTTCTAGAGTGACAGCTCTGTTGCATCTCACAGTGCCAACCTTATCTGGGATCTCCTCACCAGACCAGAGAGAAGGGACAAGAACTTCTCAAGTTCAGGGTCACCCCTGTTTGAAATGGAAAAAGCTTCCCAGTAAGATGAGTTAGAGTTGAATTGGTGAAGCAGATGCCTGACAGTGATGGATCCCACAAGTAAATCATCTTGCTGATTTTTTACAACAAAGGTGGGTATAAACAAACAGCATCCGTAGATCTCTATCTTCAAATCTACAATTGAAATTGGCTTTACTCTAGCACCTCCACTTCCCTCAAACACCAGAGATTGCACAACACTGAACATGCCATTGAACCACTGTCTATCATAGCACCAAGAGTCACTTTGTTTTCAACTTTATTAACAGAAGTGTAGAACAGACTGTCACTTGTTTTGATTATTTGTGTGTTTTGAAAAATGACATTGTCTGACTGATTCACTTTTTGTATATTATGGTACAATTCAGCAGCATCAATTGTGTGGGAGATTTCACCTTGACCCATGTGACCTCCCTCCATGCACAGGTCACTTAGTTTTCCTGCAAATTGTTTGCTGGGGCACCTCTGTTAGGACAGGAGCACCTAGTGTGGTCAGGGCTGAAACATGTAAAACAAAGGCGTTGTGGGCCCCGTGTATGCCCACGATGTGCTGACTGCTTGCTTGAACTTTGTTGAGAAGCTCCCTGAGAATAAACATCATCTCACCTAGCATGGCGCCCTCTTGTGGCTGTTGACTTTGTGGGACAGGAGCAGATGGCTGGAACTGGGACTGCACTGGTGTAGATTGACTATTCCGCTCCACAGGCTGTGGGAAAGGAAGGCATGGTGGCGCAGCAGGAGGAACTGTAGAGAGCTGCTGATTCTGCACCACCACAGGAGCACAGGTGAGAGGTGGAGCTTCAGGGGTGGGCTGTACAGTTTGAGAGACAAAACAGTATTAGCTGTTTGTACATTACTGGAGACCTGAGGCTTTATGTGTGTTTCATTGCATAACAGTGGGAAAGCATATGATTTGGGCATTGCCACTTTAAATATGCGTTTACACATAGGCAAGACGCATTACAAATGTCATATTTGCGTCATTCTTGGCACATTCCTGACATTCCTAACGTGACTTAATGCATCTGAATAGGTTTCTTAATAGCACGTGTTGGTGCGTGATATTCGTGATTTTCGTGGAGCATGTTTTTGGCTGTCAAAAAATCTTCCACGAATGTCACACACCACCGTCATTTCGCCTCATGTCGTGAAGATCGCAACTGAGTATGTTGATCCATCTTGATTAGTGATGATCCTTAATAGAGCATGACAGCGTTCTTTTCTGACGTGCACACAATTAAACCCTGCTGCACTGCATTCAGTTTCATTGCTGCAGTATGCTGAAGGAGGACAGTGACGCCAAGTCGGATAAAAGTCTCATTCCAGTGCTCATCAGGGCACTCCTGCGGGTGTTCCACCTGCTGCATGTGCCTGATGTTTGCGAAAACGAGCCAGACGAAAGCCACGTGAAGCCACTCATCTGGCTCTCTCCGTCTCCTCCTCCTCTCTGCACCACTCCATGGCACAGAGCCTAACGAAGCATGTAGTCACAAAGTTCTTCTGATGTGGCTGTTGATGTTGTGTGGGCCACTGAAGAGGAGGTACTGCTGGCCCACCACCAGAGGGCGCCCTGCCTGAAGTGCGGGCTTCAGGCACGAGAGGGCGCCGGAGCAACCGGGAGTGGCAGCTGTCACTCATCAACAATGACAGCTGTCACTCATCATCATCATCCACACCTCCATAAGAGCCGGGCAGCATCTTCACCTCACTGCCGAGAAATCGTCTACCGAACAAGTAAACGTCTCAGCCTTTTTTGGTGCCATACAGTGGTAACGTCTTTACTTCTGTGCTTGACTGACATTAATTCTGAGTTTGCAGACTCTGTTTAGTGTGACATCAGGATCTGCACGAGCTCCGAGAGAATTGTGATTGAGAGGTGGAGGTGCTTTCCACCTTTATATTGAACTGTTTGCTGGGTGTTCACGCACCCACCATCACCTGTCTGTTCTTCCTGCCAGCAGTACCCGATCTGACAGCTGGAGGCAGTGGCCACCTGGGGACCCAGCGCTTGGTGGCTCCAGGATTGCTTCAGGTCCGGTGGAGTGGAAGGCGTGTGGGATCCGGCTCTTTTCTGGACGGGCGTCTTCTATCCTCGAGCCTGCTCACACATCACCGTAACTAATTTGACTGTTGATCTCAATTGTGTTGTCTGTTGCTCTGTTGTGCACATTCACAACACTAAATTGTTATATTTGGCTTATTCCATTGTCCGTTCATTTGCGCCCCCTGTTGTGGGTCCGTGTTCCTACACTTTTCACAACAGTTGAGGAAAAACTGGAGCGATCTGAATTGTTCAGCAGCTGACAGTTGGGTGAATATGGGGGTGTGTGTGGAGACAAGTCGCCTCATTCACAACGTGATAGAACTTAACGGTGCGCTGTTACGCGTGATAGCGTGCAACAACACGCAACAACACGCAACAATCAATCAATCAATCAATCAATTTTATTTATATAGCGCCAAATCACAACAAACAGTTGCCCCAAGGCGCTTTATATTGTAATGCAAGGCCATACAATAATTACGTAAAAACCCCAACGGTCAAAACGACCCCCTGTGAGCAAGCACTTGGCGACAGTGGGAAGGAAAAACTCCCTTTTAACAGTAAGAAACCTCCAGCAGAACCAGGCTCAGGGAGGGGCAGTCTTCTGCTGGGACTGGTTGGGGCTGAGGGAGAGAACCAGGAAAAAGACATGCTGTGGAGGGGAGCAGAGATCAATCACTAATGATTAAATGCAGAGTGGTGCATACAGAGCAAAAGGAGAAAGAAACACTCAGTGCATCATGGGAACCCCCCAGCAGTCTAAGTCTATAGCAGCATAACTAAGGGATGGTTCAGGGTCACCTGATCCAGCCCTAACTATAAGCTTTAGCAAAAAGGAAAGTTTTAAGCCTAATCTTAAAAGTAGAGAGGGTGTCTGTCTCCCTGATCTGAATTGGGAGCTGGTTCCACAGGAGAGGAGCCTGAAAGCTGAAGGCTCTGCCTCCCATTCTACTCTTACAAACCCTAGGAACTACAAGTAAGCCTGCAGTCTGAGAGCGAAGCGCTCTATTGGAGTGATATGGTACTATGAGGTCCCTAAGATAAGATGGGACCTGATTATTCAAAACCTTATAAGTAAGAAGAAGAATTTTAAATTCTATTCTAGAATTAACAGGAAGCCAATGAAGAGAGGCCAATATGGGTGAAATATGTTCTCTCCTCCTAGTCCCTGCCAGTACTCTAGCTGCAGCATTTTGAATTAACTGAAGGCCTTTCAGGGAACTTTTAGGACAACCTGATAATAATGAATTACAATAGTCCAGCCTAGAGGAAATAAATGCATGAATTAGTTTTTCAGCATCACTCTGAGACAAGACCTTTCTAATTTTAGAGATATTGCGTAAATGCAAAAAAGCAGTCCTACATATTTGTTTAATATGCGCATTGAATGACATATCCTGATCAAAGATGACTCCAAGATTTCAGTATTACTGTAATTACTGTCTGTAAGACAATCCTGCAGTTTAGCTAATTGGTGTGTGTCCTCTGGCTTCATGGATAGGTAAAGCTGGGTATCATCTGCGTAACAATGAAAATTGAAGCAATGCTGTCTAATAATACTGCCTAAGGCAAGCATGTATAAAGTGAATAAAACTGGTCCTAGCACAGAACCTTGTGGAACTCCATAATTAACCTTAGTCTGTGAAGAGGATTCCCCATTTACATAAACAAATTGTAATCTATTAGATAAATATGATTCAAACCACCGCAGCGCAGTGCCTTTAATACCTATGGCATGCTCTAATCTCTTATGGTCAACAGTATCAAAAGCAGCACTGAGGTCTAACAGAACAAGCACAGAGATGAGTCCACTGTCTGAGGCCATAAGATCATTTGTAACCTTCACTAATGCTGTTTCTGTACTATGATGAATTCTAAAACCTGACTGAAACTCTTCAAATAGACTATTCCTCTGCAGATGATCAGTTAGCTGTTTTACAACTACCCTTTCAAGAATTTTTGAGAGAAAAGGAAGGTTGGAGATTGGCCTATAATTAGCTAAGATAGCTGGGTCAAGTGATGGCTTTTTAAGTAATGGTTTAATTACTGCCACCTTTAAAGCCTGTGGTACATAGCCAACTAATAAAGATAGATTGATCATATTTAAGATCGAAGCATTAAATAACGGTAGGGCTTCCTTGAGGTGGGGTCTGGGGTCTAATAGACATGTTGATGGTTTGAATGAAGTAACTAATGAAAATAACTCAGACAGAACAATCTGAGAGAAAGAGTCTAACCAAATACTGGCATCACTGAAAGCAGCCAAAGATAACGATACGTCTTTGGGATGGTTATGAGTAATTTTTTCTCTAATAGTTAAAATTTTATTAGCAAAGAAAGTCATGAAGTCATTACTAGTTAAAGTTAAAGGAATACTCGGCTCAATAGAGCTCTGACTCTTTGTCAGCCTGGCTACAGTGCTGAAAAGAAACCTGGGGTTGTTCTTATTTTCTTCAATTAGTGATGAGTAGTAAGATGTCCTAGCTTTACGGAGGGCTTTTTTTATAGAGCAACAGACTCTTTTTCCAGGCTAAGTGAAGATCTTCTAAATTAGTGAGACGCCATTTCCTCTCCAACGTACGGGTTATCTGCTTTAAGCTGCGAGTTTGTGAGTTATACCACAGAGTCAGGCACTTCTGATTTAAAGCTCTCTTTTTCAGAGGAGCTACAGCATACAAAGTTGTCTTCAATGAGGATGTAAAACTATTGATGAGATACTCTATCTCACTTACAGAGTTTAGGTAGCTACTCTGCACTGTGTTGGTGTCGGACTCTGTTGTTTTCTCTGGGCCCCTCCCCAATCAGACCGGGAGTGACATGTTTAGCCGCATGTTCTCCTTGAATTGCTGGCTGTCTGAGTGGTGTCCAAAAAATGAGGTGGGCTTCATTGATAATTGGCAAAGCTTCTGGGGAAAACCTGGTCTTGTTAGGAGAGACGGCATCCATCCCACTTTAGAGGGAGCAGCTCTCATTTCTAGAAATCTGGCCAATTTTTTTGGATCCTCCAAACTGTGACTGTCTAGCGTTGGGACCAGGAGGCAGAGCTGTGGTCTTATACACCTCTCTGCAGCTTCTCTCCCCCTGCCATCCCCTTATTACCCCATCCCCGTAGAGACGGTGCCTGCTCCCAGACCACCAATAACTAGCAAAAATCTATTTAAGCATAAAAATTCAAAAAGAAAAAATAATATAGCACCTTCAATTGCACCACAGACTAAAACAGTTAAATGTGGTCTATTAAACATTAGGTCTCTTTCTTCTAAGTCCCTGTTGGTAAATGATATAATAATTGATCAACGTATTGATTTATTCTGCCTAACAGAAACTTGGTTACAGCAGGATGAATATGTTAGTTTAAATGAGTCAACACCCCCGAGTCACACTAACTGTCAGAATGCTCGTAGCACGGGCCGGGGCGGAGGATTAGCAGCAATCTTCCATTCCAGCTTATTAATTAATCAAAAACCTAGACAGAGCTTTAATTCATTTGAAAGCTTGTCTCTTAGTCTTGTCCATCCAAATTGGAAGTCCCAAAAACCAGTTTTATTTGTTATTATCTATCGTCCACCTGGTCGTTACTGTGAGTTTCTCTGTGAATTTTCAGACCTTTTGTCTGACTTAGTGCTTAGCTCAGATAAGATAATTATAGTGGGCGATTTTAACATCCACACAGATGCTGAGAATGACAGCCTCAACACTGCATTTAATCTATTATTAGACTCTATCGGCTTTGCTCAAAAAGTAAATGAGTCCACCCACCACTTTAATCATATTTTAGATCTTGTTCTGACTTATGGTATGGAAATAGAAGACTTAACAGTATTCCCTGAAAACTCCCTTCTGTCTGATCATTTTTTAATAACATTTACATTTACCCTGATGGACTACCCTGCAGTGGGGAATAAGTTTCATTACACTAGAAGTCTTTCAGAAAGCGCTGTAACTAGGTTTAAGGATATGATTCCTTCTTTATGTTCTCTAATGTCATATACCAACACAGAGCAGAGTAGCTACCTAAACTCTGTAAGGGAGCTAGAGTATCTCGTCAATAGTTTTACATCCTCATTGAAGACAACTTTGGATGCTGTAGCTCCTCTGAAAAAGAGAGCTTTAAATCAGAAGTGTCTGACTCCGTGGTATAACTCACAAACTCGTAGCTTAAAGCAGATAACCCGTAAGTTGGAGAGGAAATGGCGTCTCACTAATTTAGAAGATCTTCACTTAGCCTGGAAAAAGAGTTTGTTGCTCTATAAGAAAGCCCTCCGTGAAGCTAGGACATCTTTCTACTCATCACTAATTGAAGAAAATAAGAACAACCCCAGGTTTCTTTTCAGCACTGTAGCCAGGCTGACAAAGAGTCAGAGCTCTATTGAGCTGAGTATTCCATTAACTTTAACTAGTGATGACTTCATGACTTTCTTTGCTAACAAAATTTTGACTATTAGAGAAAAAATTACTCATAACCATCCCAAAGATGTATCGTTATCTTTGGCTGCTTTCAGTGATGCCGGTATTTGGTTAGACTCTTTCTCTCCGATTGTTCTGCCTGAGTTATTTTCATTAGTTACTTCATCCAAACCATCAACATGCTTATTAGACCCCATTCCTGCCAGGCTGCTCAAGGAAGTCCTACCATTATTTAATGCTTCAATCTTAAATATGATCAATCTATCTTTGTTAGTTGGTTATGTACCACATGCTTTTAAGGTGGCAGTAATTAAACCATTACTTAAAAAGCCATCACTTGACCCAGCTATCTTAGCTAATTATAGGCCAATCTCCAACCTTCCTTTTCTCTCAAAGATTCTTGAGAGGGTAGCTGTAAAACAGCTAACTGATCACCTGCAGAGGAATGGTCTATTTGAAGAGTTTCAGTCAGGTTTTAGAATTCATCATAGTACAGAAACAGCATTAGTGAAGGTTACAAATGATCTTCTTATGGCTTCGGACAGTGGACTTATCTCTGTGCTTGTTCTGTTGGACCTCAGTGCTGCTTTTGATACTGTTGACCATAAAATTTTATTACAGAGATTAGAGCATGTCATAGGTATTAAAGGCATTGCGCTGCGGTGGTTTGAATCATATTTGTCTAATAGATTACAGTTTGTTCATGTAAATGGGGAATCTTCTTCACAGACTAAAGTTAATTATGGAGTTCCACAAGGTTCTGTGCTAGGACCAATATTATTCACTTTATACATGCTTCCCTTGGGCAGTATTATTAGACGGTATTGCTTAAATTTTCATTGTTACGCAGATGATACCCAGCTTTATCTATCCATGAAGCCAGAGGATACACACCAATTAGCTAAACTGCAGGATTGTCTTACAGACATAAAGACATGGATGACCTCTAATTTCCTGCTTTTAAACTCAGATAAAACTGAAGTTATTGTACTTGGCCCCACAAATCTTAGAAGCATGGTGTCTAACCAGATCGTTACTCTGTATGGCATTTCCCTGATCTCTAGTAATACTGTGAGAAATCTTGGAGTTATTTTTGATCAAGATATGTCATTCAAAGCGCATATTAAACAAATATGTAGGACTGCCTTTTTGCATTTACGCAATATTTCTAAAATCAGAAAGGTCTTGTCTCAGAGTGATGCTGAAAAACTAATTCATGCATTTATTTCCTCTAGGCTGGACTATTGTAATTCATTATTATCAGGTTGTCCTAAAAGTTCCCTAAAAAGCCTTCAGTTGGTTCAGAATGCTGCAGCTAGAGTACTGACGGGGACTAGCAGGAGAGAGCATATCTCACCCGTGTTGGCCTCTCTTCATTGGCTTCCTGTTAATTCTAGAATAGAATTTAAAATTCTTCTTCTTACTTATAAGGTTTTGAATAATCAGGTCCCATCTTATCTTAGGGACCTCGTAGTACCATATTACCCCATTAGAGCGCTTCGCTCTCAGACTGCGGGCTTACTTGTGGTTCCTAGGGTTTGTAAGAGTAGAATGGGAGGCAGAGCCTTCAGCTTTCAAGCTCCTCTCCTGTGGAACCAGCTCCCAATTCAGATCAGGGAGACAGATACCCTCTCTACTTTTAAGATTAGGCTTAAAACTTTCCTTTTCGCTAAGGCTTATAGTTAGGGCTGGATCGGGTGACCCTGGACCATCCCTTGGTTATGTTGCTTTAGACGTAGACTGTGGGGGGTTCCCATGATGCACTGTTTCTTTCTTTTTGCTCCGTATGCATCACTCTGCATTTAATCATTAGTGATCGATCTCTGCCCCCCTTCTCGGCATGTCTTTTTCCTGGTTCTTTCCCTCAGCCCCAACCAGTCTCAGCAGAAGACTGCCCCTCCCTGAGCCTGGTTCTGCTGGAGGTTTCTTCCTGTTAAAAGGGAGTTTTTCCTTCCCACTGTGGCCAAGTGCTTGCTCATAGGGGGTCGTTTTGACCGTTGGGGTTTTTCATGGTTATTGTATGGCCTTGCCTTGCAATATGGAGCGCCTTGGGGCAACTGTTTGTTGTGATTTGGCGCTATATAAGAAAAAAGTTGATTGATTGATTGATTGGTATATGGCATTAGAGAACATAAAGAAGGAATCATATCCTTAAACCTAGTTACAGTGCTTTCTGAAAGACTTCTAGTGTAATGAAACCTATTCCCCACTGCTGGGTAGTCCATCAGAGTAAATGTAAATGTTATTAAGAAATGACCAGACAGAAGGGAGTTTTCAGGGAATACTGTTAAGTCTTCAATTTCCATACCATAAGTCAGAACAAGATCTAAGATATGATTAAAGTGGTGGGTGGACTCATTTACATTTTGAGCAAAGCCAATTGAGTCTAATAATAGATTAAATGCAGTGTTGAGGCTGTCATTCTCAGCATCTGTGTGGATGTTAAAATCGCCCACTATAATTATCTTATCTGAGCTAAGCACTAAGTCAGACAAAAGCTCTGAAAATTCACAGAGAAACTCACAGTAACGACCAGGTGGACAATAGATAATAACAAATAAAACTGTTTTTTGGGACTTCCAATTTGGATGGACAAGACTAAGAGTCAAGCTTTCAAATGAATTAAAGCTCTGTCTGGGTTTTTGATTAATTAATAAGCTGGAATGGAAGATTGCTGCTAATCCTCCGCCTCGGCCCATGCTATGAGCATTCTGGCAGTTAGTGTGACTCGGGGGTGTTGACTCATTTAAACTAACATATTCATCCTGCTGTAACCAGGTTTCTGTAAGGCAGAATAAATCAATATGTTGATCAATTATTATATCATTTACTAACAGGGACTTAGAAGAGAGAGACCTAATGTTTAATAGACCACATTTAACTGTTTTAGTCTTTGGTGCAGTTGAAGGTGCTATATTATTTTTTCTTTTTGAATTTTTATGCTTAAATATATTTTTGCTGGTTATTGGTGGTCTGGGAGCAGGCACCGTCTCTATGGGGATGGGGTAATGAGGGGATGGCAGGGGGAGAGAAGCTGCAGAGACGTGTGTAAGACTACAACTCTGCTTCCTGGTCCCAACCCTGGATAGTCACGGTTTGGAGGATTTAAGAAAATTGGCCAGATTTCTAGAAATGAGAGCTGCTCCATCCAAAGTGGGATGGATGCCGTCTCTCCTAACAAGACCAGGTTTTCCCCAGAAGCTTTTGCCAATTATCTATGAAGCCCACCTCATTTTTTGGACACCACTCAGACAGCCAGCAATTCAAGGAGTCCGACATTGTTTTTGCAAAGTTACACACCGATTCAATGTTAATTTTAGTGACCTCCGATTGGCGTAACCGGGTGTCATTACTGCCGACGTGAATTACAATCTTACCAAATTTATGCTTAGCCTTAGCCAGCAGTTTCAAATGTCCTTCAGTGTCACCTGCTCTGGCCCCCGGAAGACAATTGACTATGGTTGCTGGTGTCGCTAACTTCACATTTCTCAAACAGAGTCGCCAATAACCAGAGTTTGATCCTCGGCAGGTGTGTCGTCGAGTGGGGGAAAAACGGTTAGAAATGTGAACGGGTTGGTGGTGTACACGGGGCTTCTGTTTAGGACTACGCTTCCTCCCCACAGTCACCCAGTCGGCCTGCTTTCCCGGCTGCTCGGGATCTGCCAGAGGAAAACTAACGGCGGCTAAGCTACCTTGGTCCGCACCGACTACAGGGGCCTGGCTAGCTGTAGAATTTTCCATGGTGCGGAGCCAAGTCTCCAATTCGCCCAGCCTGGCCTCCAAAGCTATGAATACGCTACACTTATTACAAGTACCATTACTGCTAAAGGAGGCCGAGGAATAACTAAACATTTCACACCCAGAGCAGAAAAGTGCGGGAGAGACAGGAGAAGCCGCCATGCTAAACCGACTAAGAGCTAGTAGCTGCGCTAAGTTAGCGGATTCCTAAAAACACACAAAGTGAATAATGTGTAAATAATTTAGAGGTGATTCAGCAGAGGGAGTGCTTTAGTTAAGGCACGTGAAGATTACACTGTGAAACAAATCGTTATCTAGTTAACTAGATCAATCTAACTGCGCAGATTAAACAGCTAACAGATACAGCAAAACACCGCTGTGCTCCGTAACAGGAAGTGATACAATACCGCAATGAGAGCCAACCACCAGTAGAAGCCAACAAGGAACATTATTCTTGACCGTGCGTAATGGTTCCTGGTAATTCTCCAGCAACACATGCAAATTAATTGTAATGGGTGGTAACAGGTTGCCGCAGTTCCTGAGGACACCTGACACCTCTGCCCCGAATGATCACATTCGTGATCAGCGGCCAAGAATGTATACTTCGTGGCATTTGTGACGTGCCGTCGTTATGTGTAAACGCAGCATAACACAGGACATTTGCACTCTTTGGTGTTCATCGAGCTGCTCTTGAATGTGTTTAGAGGTCCATTCATGTATTTGCTTGTGCTTAAACACAGAGGCCAGTTCAGTATCAGGGCAGTGTTTTACAAAGATTTTGGCAATCTCTCCTCCCATATCTTCAATGTGTCTCCCTTGGCATTCTCTTTCCGGAGTGGCAGCGTTGAATAAAAGTCTTGTAGGGGCAGACATGAGGATGTGCTACTAAAGTACTGTATTAACATGTTGTAAATGACTTCAGGGGAGCATGTAGTCTTAAGAGCAGGGTTCTTCAGCTTGCATAGAAACATTATAGACATGTCTCCGGAGGTAACGTTTCATCACCTCAACCCACTCAGTGACAGTGTATTTGTTGGAATTGTCACACTTAAAAATAACAGGATCTTTCTCTGATTTCACAACAGTAAATCTTTGACATGCATTAACAGAAGTGTTACTGACATAAGCATTATCTCGTTTCTGAGAAGTACTACTGTTAGTTGCATTTGTTTCAATAATACCAGAGGACAATAGCTTAGTTACAATAGACTCCCCAATCTGTGAGCCTAACTGATAAATCATGTCACTAAGTTGGTGTACATCAGTAACAACAATTGGTGTAGATCGACTTGGGCCAGTAAATGACATCTGCCCACTAAGCTCAGTCTGATCCTGCACCAATCCCTGAGGCCTATTATATGCAGGTAACACGGGAAGCACTCAAATCTGTCCTAACAGCACCAGTGGGTTTAAAAGGAAATACCATCACACCTCTACCTCTCCCAAAAGAGAAGTGGCATTCTTTAGTATTACCACTTAGTTGAAATCTTTGTGACATTTCAAAATACTTCTTGTCTTTCGGCTGTTCCCGTTAGGGGTCGCCACAGCAGATCAATCGTTTCCATCTCACCCTGTCCTCTGTATCTTCCTCTGTCACACCAACCACCTGCATGTCCTCCAACACATCCATAAAACTCCTCTTTGGCCTCTCTCTTCTCCTCCTGCCTGGTGGCTCCATCCTCAGCATCCTTCTCCCTATATATCCTGGGTCCCTCCTCTGCACATGTCCAAACCATCTCAATCGTGCCTCTCTGACTTTGTCTCCAAACCGTCCCACCTGAGCTGTCCCTCTGATATGTTAATTCCTAATCTTGTCCATTCTTGTTACTCCAAAGAGAATCTCAACATCTTCAGCTCTGCCACCTCCAGCTCTGCCCTCCTGTCTTTTTGTTAGTGCCACCGTCTCTAAGCCGTACAACATAGCTGGTCTCACTACTGTCTTGTCAACTTTCCCCTTCACTCTTGCTGATATTCTTCAGTCGCAAATCACTCCTGCCACCTTTCTCCACCCACTCCACCCTGCCTGCACTCTCTTCTTCACCTCTTTACCACACTCTCCATTAGTTTGAACAGTTGACCCCAAATATTTAAACTCATCTACTTTCACCACTTCTATTCCTTGTGACTGCACTATTCCACTGGGCTCCCTCCCATTCACACACATGTACTCAGTCTTGCTTCTACTGACTTTCATTCTCCTTCTCTCCAAAGCATATCTCCACCTCTCCAGACTAGACTCAACTTGCTCTCTACTCTCACTACAGATCACAATGTCATCGGCAAACATCATAGTCCATGGGTACTCCTGTCTGATCTCATTGGTCAACCTGTCCATAACCACTGCAAACTAGAACGGACTCAGAGCTGATCCTTGGAGTAATCCCACCTCCACCTTGAATGAGTCTGTCATTCCAACTGCGCATCTCACCGCTGTCACACTATTCTTGTACATGTCCTGTACTACCCTAACATACTTCTCTGCCACTCCAGACTTCCTCATACAATATCACAGCTCTTCTCTTGGCACCCTGTCATAAGCTTTTTCTAAGTCCACAAACACACAATGTAACTCTTTCTGGCCTTCTCTGTACTTCTCCAACAGTATTCTCAGAGCAAACATTGCATCTGTAGTGCTCTATCTCAGCATGAAACCATATTGCTGCTCACAGATCTTCACCTGTTTTCTAAGCCTAGCTTCTACTACTCTTTCCCATAACTTCATGCTGTGGCTAATCAACTGTATGCCTCTGTAGTTACTGCAGCTCTGCACATCACCCTTGTTCTTGAAAATAGGAACCAGCACACTTCGTCTCCACTCCTCAGTCATCCTCTCACTTTCTGAGATTTTATTAAACAATCTGGTTAGAAACTCTACTGCCATCTCTCCTAAACATTTCCATGCCTCCACTGGAATGTCATCTTGACCAACTGCCTTTCCACTCTTCATCCTATTCATAGCAGCCCTCACTTCTGCCTTACTAATCTCTTGTACTTCCTGATTTACTCTCACCACATCATCCAGCCTTTTCTCTCGCTCATTTTCTTCATTCATCAGCTCTTCAAAATATTCCCTCCACCTTCTCAGCACACACTGCTCACTTGTCAGCACATTACCATGTGCATCTTTTACCACCCTAACCTGCTGCACATCCTTTCCAGCTCTGTCCCTTTGTCTGGCCATTCGGTACAAGTCCTTTTCTCCTTCCTACCATTCAACTTCTTGTACAGCTCGCAATGCCTTTTCCTTCGCTTTTGCCACTTCTCTTTTCGCCTTACACCGCATCTCCTTGTACTCCTGTCTACTTTCTTCACCTCTACAACTATCCCAACACTTTTTTGCCAACCTCTTTCTCCTTATGCTTTCCTGGACCTCTTCATTCCACCACCAAGTCTCCTTGTCTTCCTTCCACTGTCCAGATGTCATACCAGTACTGTCCTAGCTGTCTCCCTCACCACATCTGCAGTACTTTTCCAGTTGTCCAAATTGCTTCTCCTCCAACCAGTGCTTCTCTCACCTGCTCGCTAAATTCACACAACAGTCTTCCTCCTTCAGCTTCCACCATCTGATCCTTTGTTGAGCTCTCACTCTCTTCTTCTTGACCTCTAAATTCATCCTACAAACAACCATCCTGTGCTGTCTAACGGCACTCTCTCCTGCCACCACCTTACAGTCTCTGATTTCTTTTAGCTTGCATCTCGTATAAGAATGTTGTCCACCTGTGTGCACCTTCCTCTACTCTTATATGTTACCCTGTGCTCCTCCCTTTCTTAAAGTAGGTATTCACCACAGCTATTTCCATCCTTTTTGCAAAATCAACTACCATCTGTCCTTCCCATTCCTATCCTTGATACCATATCTACCCATTACTTCCTCATCACCTCTGTTCCCTTCACCAACATGGCCATTGAAGTCCGCTCCTATCACCACTCTTTCATGCTTGGGCACACTCTCCACCACCTCATCTAACACACTCCAGAAATCTTCTTTCGCCTTCATTCTCACAACTACCTGTGGGGCATATGCACTGATGATATTCGTCATCACCCCTTCAATTTCCAACTTCACACTCATCACCCTGTCAGACACTCGCTTAACCTCCAACACACTTTTAACATACTCTTCCTTTAAAATGACCCCAACACCATTTCTCTTCCTGTCCTCACCATGGTACAACAACTCGTACCCACCGCTGATGCTCCTGCTCTCACTTCCCTTCCACTTGGTCTCTTTCACACACATATGTCTACCTTTCTCCTCTCCATCATATCAGCCAGCTCTCTCCCTTTACCAGTCATACCACCAACATTCAAAGTCCCTACTCTCATTTCACCCTTCTAGTTTTCTTCTTCTCCCGCTGTTTGTGGAAATGTTTTCCTCCTCTTCTTCATCGTGTTCGCCCAGCAGTAGCCCAATTTCCACCGGCACCCTGTTGGGCAACAGCACCGGTGGTGGACGTGTTAACCGGGCTGCGACCGATCCAGTATGGAAATTCGATTCTTAGTCTGCTAGTTGGGTTGGCTTGTTTTACACTGGATGCCCTTCCTGATGCAACCCTCCTCATTTATCCGGGCTTGCGACCGGCACTCAGAATGTACTGGCTGCACACCCCATTGGCTGAGTTTGTGACATTTCAAAATACAATAGACAAAATAAAATTAAATCAAATAAAACTCAGTGGTAATTGGCATTAAACCAAAATTTTGCTCTACTCCTTTAACCCTGTGTCCCAAACTCAGTGATACATTGCAACGTGAAGCGATGACTTGACAGGCGCAGACAAAGTGTTTTAAGAAGGCCACAGACACAGCATTGCTCTTTAAGTCTTTTACTGCAGATCAGTTAAAAACACAACCAATTCCACTTCCCATTAGTGTGTATGTACAGTGAAGCCAACTGCAGCTTCAGAGTTTAACTGACTTTGTGACTGTATAGTATAAATATATGTTTTTATATAAATTGTCATCACAATAAATATACATTTTAAAATCACAGCATAAATATAATTACAAGCAAAAATGGTTAAAATTAACAGAGAGCTAACACACACAGATTGTTGTCAATTGCCTAGCAACCACTAACATCAACTGTAACTGAATAAAACAAAGTAACAATTTTGAAACATACGTATATTTGTGCTTACCTGTTAAAAACACAACCAACACACTTCCCATTAGTGTGTATGTACAAGTGAGGCCAAATGCAGCTGTTTAGGAATTAAAAAAAAGAAACAAATCTTATCTTTAAAGTGTCTATTTTAATAAAAACATAAGGGATGTATAACAATTTACTCTAATAAGGTATTTACATATGAAAAATACTTAAAATGGTTAGACTCAAGATAAAAAACAATTTAAAGTAGTTTCAAATGGAGAAATTGTTCTGTGATTTGTGTCTGTGGCGTGGCCTGGGCAGGGGGTTGCCCCTTTGAGTCTGGTCTGCTTGAGGTTGCTTTGAGTTTTACTTACCACTGTTGCTCTGGGGGTTAGTAAGGTTAGACCTTACTTGTGTGAAGCGCCTTGAGACAACTCTGTTGTGATTTTGGCGCTATATAAATGAAAATAAATTTAAACTGAAAATTTAAATTGAATTGAAAAATTGAGAGTGAAGCTCTCCTGCACCTACCTTCTCCAGTGCCAGAGCTTAACTGGAAAAGCAGAGCGCGCGTTAAGAATTCAAACATGCAGTTGCTCTTCACTACCACAGGTGGCTCAGCTTGAACATAAACATTAAAAACATTTTGGTGAAATGAATCAAACATTTTATCTCTGTTACTCCTATTATTGATTTCTGGTTTACAGCCAAACCCTGGCCCGGATATTGCTTCATATAACACCCCTGCTGAGTTTAAGGATAGATATGAGCTTGGTGTAATTCATCTGAATAGTCGTAGCTTGCTCCCAAAGACTGATATGCTGGGCATTTGAGCCAAATCAACTGATGTAGATGTCATCGTCTTGTGTGAAACGTGCTTAGTAAATCATGTTCTGATAAAGCCATTTCTATTAAGGGTATAATGTTTTTAGGACTGACCATCCCAAGAAAGGGGGCAGGGTGTGATTTATTGTAAATCTACGTTCAGTGTGAACGTTTTGCAGTCCAAATTTGTCAGGAAACAGTTTGAGTTCTTGGCCATTAAGCTTGTGGTATCCACTGGGTTTTCCTTAACTGTGGAGGGTTGCTATAGACCACCCTCAGCTGTTCATGAGACCCTCACCTCTCTGACAAATTGTTGGCTGACCTGAAATATAGTGAATTCATTTTGACCAGCGACTTTAAATTGGGATTGGCTAAAATCATCATCTGATGCTTTCAAAGATGTGTGTACCTCAACTAACCTTACACAGCTCATAGAGAGCCCCACACATCCAATCTTAAAACCCCTGACAAATCTTCATTAATTGACTTGTTCGTGACTAATGTTCCACACAAGTATTCCATGATCGGCATCTTCACCAATGATTTAACTGACCATTGTGTGATAGCTGCAGTGAGGAATGCAAAGGTCCTAAAAACAAAACCCCACTTTGTAATCAAATGCAACATGAAAGCATTTGTTGAACGGGTATTTCTTCACGACTTATATGACCTTGATTGGGATTGAACTGAACTATGTAACGATGTACAGTTGGCATGGGAGTTCTTCCATGAAGGTTTCTCCACTCTTGTTGACAAACACTCTCCCTTCAGGAGGTATAAAGTCAAAGGGAGAGATAACCTATGGTTCACGCCTGAGATTTCTGACCTTTTGTGGAAAAGAAATCTGGCTTAGGCTACAGCTAGAAACACTGGGTCTGAGGCTGATTGGCTTACGTTCAGGAAACTCAGAAATCATTTTACTTTTCTGATCAAAAAGCCAAATCCGACTTTATCTCTCAACAACAATGGAAAACTTAAATGACCCCAAAAAATTTTTTGGAAGGTTATTAAATCCATCTCAGTCGATGAGAATCAGTGACCTCCCACCTAGTATTGTTTAGAATGACACCACTATATGTGATAGGGCTTCCATGCTTGACTGCTTTAATAAGCATTTATCGCCCTCTGGTTCCCTGTTCTCTAATCTCCCCCCCCCACTGTCTCACCAGCCTCAGGTCCAGTGCCTCTGCTCCAGATGACGGTCACATACCTGCTGGTCAGCCTTTCATATTGTTCACAGTGGAAGAAGTTCACAGAACTCTCCATTCTCTAGATTACAAAATCTGCTGGCCCAGATGGTTTAGAACCTCGGTTTTTAAAGTTAGCTGCTGATTTAATTGCTAAACCTATCCAATGTATTTCAAGCTTACAATCATCAACATTGTATCCCTGCAATTTGGAAGGTTGCTCATGTTCTTCCTGTTTTAAAGGGGGTGGGTGGGGGGGGAACCTACCTGTTTGAATAACTATCGACCCTATCTCCAAGTTGTGCATCTTGTCAAAGGTCCTTGAGAGGTTGATAATTGATCAGTTGAAGGGCTTTCTCCAAAAAAAAAACCCAACAAAAAAAAACCCACATTCTCTCTCCATATCAATCCGGTTTCAGGAAGCAACACAGTACCATCACAGCCTCCCTAAAGTCACAAACGACATAACAGAATCACTGGACAAGAAACAATTTTGTACAGCCTTTTTGTTGACCTCTCTAAGGCCTTTGACACTGTGGATCATTCCATCTTGAAACAACGATTGTTGAATATTGGTCTGTCAAAGCAAGCAGTGGGTTGGTTTGCGAACCTGTCTGACAGAATACAATGTCCTACACTTTGGTGGTAGTGTCTCCACAATGATAAAAGTTTCCTCTGGTGGCCCCAGGGCTCTGTTTTAGGTCCAATTTTGTTTACCATTTTGTGGATGTACTTGGCAGAAATGTCCGTGATGCTGAATTCCATTTTATGCTGACGATACTGTCATTTATTGTGTGGCTCCACCCTTGCCGAGGCCATTGGCTTTTTACAGATCGCCTTTAACCTTGTGGAATGTCAGCTTGTAAATCTGAAACTTGCTCTTAATGTTTCTGAAAACCAAATTCTGATTTTTTTTCAAATGGCAGGAACACACCTGAGCCCCCCTTATGGTTCTCCCCGCAAGGAAACCCGATTGAGCTAGTGCCTTGCTACAAGTATCTGGGTGTTCTGATATTGACAGTCTTTCTTTTAAGATTCATATACAGAACCTGATCAAAAAAACTAAAGCTAAAACTGGGGTTCTTTTATCGTAACAGGACATGTTTACCTTTGCTGCTAGGAAGACTTTAGTAGCTGCCACGTTTCTTCCTTTTTGGATTACGGCAACCTTCTTTATATGCATGCCCCTGCAAATTGTCTCCAATCTCTGGACTTCGTGTATCACAGTGCCCTGAGGTTTGTTACATGTTGCAACACCCTCACTCATCATTGCACCTTATATAGCAGAGTTGAGTGGCCCTCGTTGGCTGCACGTCATCTCTCACACTGGCACATTTTATTTACAAAGCATTCTTAGGTCTACTCCCCCAATATCTATGTGGCTACATTTTGAGAACCCAGAGCACTTACTCCTTGCATTCCAATAACTGCTATTTGCTCAATGTCCCCAAATTTGCACTGAGTGTTGGGAAAGTGTAATGACCACAGACCCACAACAGGGGGCGTAAATGATAGGACAATGAATGAGCCGAAAATAGAACACTTTACTGTTGTGAATGTGCACAACGAATACAGATGATTACAGAATTTTGTATGTAGTCAATCTACAAAGGTGACGTGTGGGCAGGCTCAAGGATAGAAGACGTCTGTCCAGAGAGGAGCCGGAACCCACACGGTTCCACCGCCACCGAACCCGGAGAATACTGGAGCCGCCAAGTTCCGAGTACCAGGTGGTCACCGTCTCCGGCTGTCGGATCTGGTACTGCTGACAGGAAGCAGAAACAATCAAGGGTGGGTGTGAGCACACACCCAGCAAACAGTCAGCAAAAACAGTCTTAGTTTCACACGGAGGGAAAACCTCCACCTCCAATCCAGAAACTCGGCACGTGCAGTATTAGTGAGTTTACTTATCGAAGTTTGGCGTGGGGAGCGAAGACGTCAGCTCTCCACGAACCACAAACCCAGCCTCCAGCTGCAAGCACTCACAGAAATGACTGCAAACGATACAGAAGCAAAACTGTATGAGCACGACTCAAAAAATGGCTGAGCAGTTACCTTCTTGGCTTGAAGATATCTCGGCAGGGAGGTGGAGTTGCTGCCCGGCCTTTATGGAGATGGTGATGAGGTGGGTGATGAGTGACAGCTGTCACTCACGGCTGTTCCTGTGAGGCGGCAGCGCCCTCTCGTGCCTGAAGCCCGCACTTCAGGCAGGCCGCCCTCTGGTGGTGGGCCAGCAGTACCTCCTCTTCAGCGGCCCACACAACACTGAGTTAGGTAAGCAATCCTTCATGTACTTCGCACCTGCTTGGAACTCACTACAGAGAACTTGAATTTGAGGGAACTAACTTCCCTTGGAACATTTAAAAACATTATGAGGGACTTAGTATCTGCCTCATATCGTTCTTGTTCCTGCTTATGAAAGCCCATATTTACTCTATGATGTGACCAGATGTATTTGTCTGTTTTATTGTTGTCTGATTCTGTGTTCTCCTCCTGAAACTTAATGTTTTTAAGCTGCTTTCTTGGCCAGGATTTCCTCGGAAAAGAGATCTTTGTGTCTCAATGGCATTGACCTGGTTAAATAAAGTTTTAATAATAATAATAATAATTTACATCAAACATTAGCAAACACACTGTGTGTGTGTGTGTGGTGTGTGTAGCCTTTCTGAGAGAGAGATATCCTTCTGGGCTGGGCACTGTAAGATGCAAACTATAAAAGAAGATGACACAACCATCTATGAACTCTCTATCAAAGCTACAGACTGTATATACAGTTGTATGCAAACGGTTTGGGCACCCCTGATAATTTTCAATTTTTCTTTATAAATCATGGTTGTTTGGATCAGAAATTTCAGTTAAATATAACATTATAGCAGACACACTGAATTGAGAAGTGAAATGAAGTTTCTAGTATTTACAGAAAGTGTGCAATAATTATTTAAACAAAATTAGACAGGTACATAAAGTGGGCACCCTTGTCATTTTATTGATTTGAATACATCTTAGCACTATTATTGGAACACAAAATTGGTTTGGTAACCTTATGCCCCTTTCCTCCTTACACAGGTGAATCCAATCATGAGAAGGGTATTTAAGGTGGCCATTTGCAAATGTTTCTCCTCTTTGGCATCTCTTCTAATGAGTGGCAACATGGGAGCCTCTAAGCAACTCTCAAATGACCTGAAAACAAAGACTTGTTCAACATCATGGTTTAGGGGAAGGATACAAAAAGATATCTCAGAGACTGTCAGTTTCCACTGCGAAGACATAGTGAGGAAATGGAAGACCGCAGGCACAGTACTAGTTAAGGCCCGAAGTGGCAGGCCATGAAAATCTCAGAGAAGCTGAAGCGTATGTATGGTGATAGTCATAGTCAATCCACAGACCTGCTCCAAGACCTACACCATGATCTTGCTGCAGATAGTGTCTTGTGCATCGTTTAACTATACAGCACACTTTGCACTGTATGATGCTGTAATGCAGAGGAAGCCTTTTCTGCATACACGCCACAAACAGAGTTGCTTGCTAAAGCACATTCGGACAAGCCAGCTCATTATGGAATAAGGTGCTATTGGACTGATGAAACTAAAATTGAGTTATTTGGACATAACAAGGGGTGGTATGCATGGCTGAAAAAGAACAGCATTCCAAGAAAAAGCTTGCTACCTACAGTAACTTTGGAGGTGGTTCCTCATGCTGTGAGGCTGTGTGGCCAGTGCAGGTACTGGGAATCTTGTTAAAGTTGAGGGTCACATGGTTTTAGTCAATATCAGCAGATTCTTGAGAACAATGTTCATGAACCAGTGACAAAGTTGAAGTTGCGCCAGGGCTGGATTTTTCAACAAGACAACCCTAAACACTGCTCAAAATCTACTAAGGCATTCATGCAGAGGAACAACTACAATGTTCTGGAATGGCCATCTCGGTCCCCAGACCTGAATATTATTGAAAATTATATAATGGCTGAGTGGATCCTTGTCATTTGATTGGTGCTTATTATGTCACATGACATGGATTAATCATCCCATTTGTGCTGCATTGCATTTAGAGTACGGCTGGTTCCATTTAGAGTGCAAATTTCTTCCATACGTTTGATACCTTTGCACTCTACACACGCATGTGCGCATGCACGCGTGCACACACACACACACAAAACAAATTCACTGTGCTGCCTGGAGGCTGTTAGCAGGAAGAGAGAAGAAAAGCTGGACTCATTCTGATGTGATTTTTTTTTTCCGCTGGACTGAGGACATACACTTTTTTTGGTAGTACACACACGCACAAGCACCGACCAGGTTACATGTGTGTGGGGGGACAATGACTCTCCTGAGATATAATTTGATTGAGCTAAATGATACTGCTAATTCTTGTAAGATACACACACACACACACACACACACAAACAAATCACTGTGCTGTCTGAAGACTGTGAGCAGGAAGACAGAAAGACAAGGTGGACTCATTTCTGATGTGATTTTTTTTTTCACTGCACAGAGGACATACACAGTCGACTGAGCCAGTGTGTGTGTGCACGCGTGCGTGGGGGACAACAACACAATGATTTGACTGAGCGAACTGACGCTGCTACACACACACACAAAGTCCACTCCGCCATAAGCCATCTGGATGCATGAAGACCTGTTCACATGAAACGCTGACATGATTTTTGGCTGGACTGAGGAACTACACAGTCTTTTTTTATGGAAGTTCGAAGTCAGTGCACAGCATCACTGGACTACATGTTACAGTGGACCACCAAAATGTAAGTCCCTTTTCTGTTGTTTATAAATTAATAAAATATCAAATGACAAAGATCTATTTTAGCCGTTATATAAAACAAATAATGAATGTTTTTACATTCTTTCAATGGTACGAGTATTTCATGAGGTGAAAGCTGGCTTTCCTCATACCTCATGAATGGAATGTTCCAGCTTTCACAGATTAAACATCTGTCTTCAGCTGCACACAAGACAAACCACTGGCATAATATTTACACATTTACTGACATGTTTACAGGTACAAACACGTGACTGAGATTTTGAGCATAAGAATAATGATTCATGGTATTGTTACTGAAATGATATGTTGATGATGATGTTGTGTGTTGGGGGGTGTGGCTGGATATTTTGGTGTTCTTTTCTTTTCTTTGCTCTTCAGGTGGCATGGAAACTGATTTGTCTGTGGAGAAGGTGCTGGCTGAAGAGTCCTCACCCTCATCACCATCATGTGTAGCACCTGTGTCTGGTGCTCACATGCAACCTTAAAGACTTTCAGCTGAAGCAGATAATTGGATGGCGTTCTGCATTTAAGTCATGTGTGATTCAAGCAGAACTGCCAGGAACTCGACCTTGTGATGTCCGTTTGTGAGATGCTGAGGACCGCGCCTGGGTTTGACACATCGAGCCCGTGAAGCAAGGAAGGGTGAGGACACTTGCTGTCAGCACACATTCAAGGTGATTAAGTGTTCGACTAATTGTTGATAGTAACTTGGTGTTTTGTTACGCAGTATACTGGAATTGTGATGAGAATTGTGCAGTTGCTTCTCACTGCTGTGGCGTGCAGGATAAGTGATCCTCCACTTGTTGTGAGAAGCTGCTCATTTGCATAAAGTTAAAAAATACAGACCTGAATGTGTTGCTGATAGCGTGTGTCTTTTGAAAGATATTGTTGTAACTGCTGACTTACCTCACCTCTTCTTTGCTTCACAGAGAGTCAGTTTGTCGTGTCCACCTGGGGGGTGTTGTCTGGTGGTAGTGGGTCCAGGAACGCCGGGCTTCTATCCTTTTGGGCGCTAAAGAGCGTGCCAACAGTCACTCCACCAGAAGGACGTTGTTTTAGTTTGTACACATTATTATGCACAGGTGAAAAATAAATTGTTTCTGTTGTTGGAACCGCTTTCTGGTTATTTTTAGCGCTGGGTTCTGTCTGACGCAGGTCCGCTCCTCAACTCGCGTCGACACATAACAGATGAGACATGAAAAGCAAGGGAAAAGTAAAGAATGAGACACTAAACACAGAAATAAATAAGAATGAACCAGTTTGGAATTTTGTGGTGAATTTTGGATTAAGAAAATTAAACAAAGTCACTTTGCATCACTGACAGCAAAGACCATCAGAACACTTTCAGCTTCACTTATCTAGACACTTTGGATCAGGTGGAGTGGAATGAAGAGGGTTGGTCCCGTCCAGTCCGGTTTTCAGTGATTTTGGTGTTTGCTGTCAAGCATGCTCTGGCAGCCTCCAAAACTTGTGGAAAATCAATTTAGCATCTTTCTAAAAAATTAGAAAAAGGTTCAAGGTTCGGCAAAGAAAAAAAAAAAGTTAAAAAAAAAAATTTGTCATTGAGTGGAAAAGGAAGAATTTGGAGACTCGCAAATTTGCTTTTAATTTGAAAAACTCCCCTAGGAAGTTGTCTTCAAAGCTCAGATGACTTGACTCATGCCTTAAAAGTTATTGAAAAACTGGTTCAACAAACAGGAAAAATGTAGGAATCAAGCAAAGAATGTTACAGAACAAAATGCCACGATCTAAGACGGGGTGCCCAAGTTCAGTCCTCAAGATCTACCTTCCTGACACTCTTAGTTGTCTCCCTGCTCCAACACACCTGAATCCAATGAAAGGCTCATTAAAAGCCTGCTAATGAGTCTTTCATTGGATCTTTCATTGGATCATCTCTAGGACCGAATTTGCGCACCCCTGATCTAAGACATAAGCATTAACAGGGTAAGACGGGAAACATAAGAGGAAAAAGAAGAGTTCCAGAGAGAGTTGGAAGAGCCAAGTGAAGAGTCCAGTGAAGAAAGCGTTTATTTGTTTTGGGTTTTTTTTTAAGAATGCTTCACACATCATCACAAATTCCACCCACTTGCCATCAGATTGCTTCCAACAGAAAGTTAGTTGAGAAATCAGATGAAATGAATGGCATATAACTTCTTTCTTCTTTGGCTAACAAATATAAGCTGACTGAAAGTCATCTTCTAAACCCATCCTAGAAAAAGGAAGTGATTTACAAAACACTGTTTACACCATGATGATTCATTAATAATCAACACATAACACTGAAACATGCACAAACATGCATTTGTTTTTGTTACTTTTTGTGTATATTCTTCGAGTTTTGTAAAGCTTTAGCTGACAGAACCTTATTGACTTCGGTCTGAGGTACAAATTTTCAGTTACGAGCGAATTCCACCAGTACCACAACATCCCGGAGGACATAGCGAGAACACCGGGCTCTCCATGGATTACCAGCCTGCCCAGCAGGTGGAGAAGGTGGCACAGAGACCGGAAGCAGAAGCGGGGATGTTGGTCCGGCTACGATGCTAGGCTACGTAAGTGATTCGGGTAAGAGCAGAGGTGGAGGGCCCTGTGTTTATGTGAACCGCGAGTGGTGCTGCAGCAGTAGGATCATTCTCACTGTTCTCCTGATTTAGAGGTGCTGGCAGTCTCATGCAGACCTTTATATCTCCCAAAGGAGTTCACAGTAGTCATTGTGTTTGCTATTTACATCCCACCCGATGCTAACATTAGCACGGCCCTTATCCTCTTGCTTGCTTGTGTAAATAAACAGCAGCTGGCCCACCTGGATGGCGTCTGTATTGTTGCTGGTGACTTCAACCAAGCATGTTTAAAGACTGTGCTCCCTAAGAACATCCAGTACGTGAAGTGTGCCACCAGAGGGGAAAATACTTTGGACCATGTTTAATCAAACATAAACGTGTACAAGTCACTCCCCTCCCCCATCTCGCTGGATCTGACCATCTCTGCCTGTCCCTCACCCCACCCTACACCTACACCACCCTCCAGCACAAGCACGCTAACACTTCAGGAACACGAAGTGAGATGTGTGCTGAAGACATGAACAAGAATGCTAAATTGATAAATTGATAAATAAATTGATTAAAGAGTACTTTGGGTGTTAATACTTCCTGGCACCATGCTCACTAGCAAAACAGTTTGATGTCACTTTGATATGCTCCAGACTTAGAATTGTCAATTAAAGGCACTTTGTGGAAAGAGTGAGAGGTTTTTGGTTCCTACCAAGTCAAGTGATAACAGTCTCATCACTCATCTCACTCATCTTCAACCGATTATTCGGGATTGGATCGCGGGAAAAACAGCTCCAACAGGGGACCCCAAACTTCCCTTTCCCAGGTCACATTGACCACTTCTGACAGAGAGACTCCGAGGCGTTCCTAGGCCAGTGTGGAGTTATAATATTTCCACCTAGTCCTGGGTCTTCCCCACAGTGTTCTACCAGATGGACATACCTGAAACACCTCCCTAGGGAGGCATCCAAGGGGCATACTTACCACATGCCTGAACCACCTCAGCTGGCTCTTTTCAATGCAAAGGAGCAGTGGCTCTACTCCAAGCTCCCCATGGATGACCAAGCTTCTCACCCTATCTCTAATGCTGCGTTAACACCGGACGCCACGCGAACGATGGCGGCGACAGGTTGCCATGTAATCCCTATGGAAGGACGCGTTGTGGTGCCACAAATGTTCATGCCACGCAATGTGATGTGATGGACGCGAATCAAGTGACATGAATAAAGCAATTTTGAGTGATTGGCTCGATTGTGGTGCGATATGGCATTGCGTCACGTTGCCGTCCCCCCAAGTTGAAAAATCTGAACTTTTTTGTCTTGTCGCACCTTGATGACCAATAAGGGACTGGATATGTAGCAACGTGGAAATGTCTGGAGTTTATACTTGATGTGGACATGTCTTGTCTCTGGCAATCAGCCTGTGAGCAGGACGTATGTCCCTTTTGTCCTTTATTTATTTAACACAATTATGACAGAGTTGGAGAGGAGAGCGATGAACTGCAGCAGCACCCAGTTTTATTTTTTTTTCACATGTACATGCACGAACAAATCGTCCATGAAGATAATTTTATTAACTACACAGATGTATAATAAAACAAATGGTGACTGGTTTATAACACAATTATGACAGAGTTGGAAAGGAGAGTGAGGAACGGCAGCAGCAGCCAGTTATTTTTTTTCTTTGTTCACATGTGCATGCACGAACGGGACAGGAGGTCCTCAAACTGGGTCCTGGAGAGGCAGAAGTACCGCTGGAAGCGGCCATCATCCAGACGCAGCTCCTGCAGCAAATGATGAATTTGTGGCGTCGAGTGGCGTCTGGTGTGAACGCGACTCAAGCAGAGCAATACACTGGGCGAAGGTGATGTGTCCATCGCCAGGCAAAGGATGCAAATTTGTGGCGTCACGTGGCATCTGGTGTGAACGCGGCATAAGGGAGACACCAAATATCCTCCTAAGGAAGCCCATTTCGGCCGCTTGTACCTGCGATCTAGTTCTTTCGGTCATGGCCCAACTCTCATGACTATAGGTGAGAGTAAGAACGAAGATTGACCAGTAGACTGAAAGCGTTGCATTTTGGCTCAGCTCCCTTTTCGTCACAACAGTACGATGGAGCGCATAACATACCACCCCTGCTGCGCCAATTCTCCGGCCAATCTCACGCTCCATCATCCCCTCATTCATGAGCAAGACCCCGATTCCTTCACTTGAGGCAAGGCCACATTCCCTACCAGGAGTAGGCAATCCATTGGTTTCCTGCTGAGAACCATGGCCTCAGATTTAGAGGTGCTGATCCTCATCCCAGCTGCTTCACACTCAGCTGCGAACCGATCCAGTGAGTATTGGAAGTCATAGGCCGATGAAGCCAACAGGACCTCATCATCTGCAAAAAGCAGTGATTTTAAATAATTAAATAATTTAATTGATTACAGGTGCAGCAATGAGACCCTGAGCCCACCAAACTAGAAACCCTCCCCCCCCGACTCGATATCCTGTCCATGAATATCACAAACAGGATTGTGACAACAAGGCGCAGCCCTGGCGGAGGCCAACCCCCACCGGAAACAAGTCCTTCTTACTGCTGAGCACCCACACACAGCTTTGTGAGTACAGAGATCGAATGGCCCTGAGAAGGGATCCCCTCACTCCATACTCCCGCAGCACCTCCCACAGTATCTCCCGGGGTACCCGATCATATGCCTTCTCCAAGTCCACAAAACACATGTAGACTGGATGGGCATACTCCCAGGCTCCCTCCAGGATCCTTGTGAGAGTGTAGAGCTGGTCGGTTGTTCCACGATCAGGACAGAATCTGCATTGTTCCTCTTCAATCAGAGGTTCGACTATCGGCCGAACCCTCCTTTCCAGCACCCTGGAGTAGACTTTACCAGGGAGGCTGAGTAGTGTGATGTCCTTGTAATTGGATACACTCTCTGGTCCTCTTTTTAAATATGGGGACCACCACCCCAGTTTGCCACTCCTTAGGCACTGTCCCAGACCTCAACACAATGTTGAAGACAGGCCTCATCAAAGATAGTCCCTCCACACCCAGAGCCTTCAGCATTTCTGGATGGATCTCACCAACCCCTGAGTCCTTGCCACTGCGGAGTTGTTTGACTACCTCAGTGACTTCCCCCAGGGAAATTAACGATAATCCTTCCATCAGCTTCCAGCTGTACCCCTACTACAGAGGGCGCTCAAGTTTGATGCAGGAGTTCTTCAAAGTGGTCTTTCTAGGCGGATTACATCCTCAGTTGAGGTCAACAGAGTTCCATTCTTACTTTAGACAGCTTGGATGGTTCCCCGTTTTCCCCTTCTGAGGTGCATCATGGTCTGCCAGAAGCACCTTCGTGCAGACCGAAAGTCCTTCTCCGTGGTTACTCCAAACTCCTCCCACACCCGCTGCTTTGCCTCCCCCACAGCAGAGCAGCAGTCATTTGGCTTAAAACATTTCAGCCTTAGGAATGTCTGGGCAATTCAGGGAAAAGTTAAAAGTGAAAACTGAAGCCAACCTTTTATTTTGTAGCGATGTCTTTTGGCCGTATTTGCTACAATAGTTAAATAATATGAAAGTTAATATTAAGTTAAATAGTACAAAAGTTTCACTTAAGTGAAAAATTGCATCGTACATGGTCCATTAGCAGAATTAAACACACAGAAAGCCATATTATAATATATATGAAATAAAATGTTCAGCGAGATCATGGTGCGGTTAGCAGCCACCTGTGCTTGAGGATGGCTGTCTGGAGCTACAGGCAGACACAGGGTCTTCTATGGGAAGTGATTTGCTTTTGGAGCCATCCTCCAGCAGCCATTCAAGAAACTGTAAGATTTGGCACTCCCACATCAGCTTCATTTTCCAGCACCAGAAGATGCCACTTGGTCAAGACGGTGCCAACTTGCAACAGTGCAGAAGTAAAAATGAGTTTCCAGTAACAAACTCTTTCTAATCCTGTCAGGACGGCTTGCTCAAGATGTTAGCAATTAGCATAGGTTGGCCTTTTTTCCTCATGGCATTCACTGGAACAAATGTTCCAATCTTCCACACTCTCACGAGCACCACTAGCTTAGCTTATGGCAAGCTAAAAGTGGACACTCTGGTTTTGGCTGAACTTCTAGCCAGTTTTTGGGTATTCTTTGTTAGTACGCGCCTGTGGCTGACGTGCTTTGATGAATTCCTGTGCAAAAAGTAGTTCCTCTGAGATAATGAGTATATCTCATCTAAATTAATTCTAAAATTTACCTCTTCCTCTACAGAATTCTTCTGAAAAAGAATGTGCGATAAAGAAGGAACAGGAGATGAGAATGAAGGGTATTATGTGGGCCTTGCCGTGACTCTTCGCTGACAAACGCGGCGTGATCTTAACACCGTACATGACAGCGTACCAGACTTTCAGTTCAGTGTTTCTCTGAACTGACTGCCGCGTTCAAAGAATTCTCTCTAGACTGCTTTTTCTTGATCTCTGTCACTTTTGTGAAATGTTTTCTTTAAAATGTTCTTCTTTTTACTTTGCTGGAAATAATGGCATAATAATTATTCAACAGTCACAGTGACAAATGCTGACAGGTAAGTTGACAGATGTTTTATTTAAAGTCCTCTGAGCTCCGAGGGTGTAAAAAAAAGATGAATAAAACAGCTCATCCTGTCAGAGTTAGGATGTTACTCTTCTCAGCATCATTGATGTTTGCAGAGCATTATCATTTTTCAGTGTGATTAGGATAAAAATCCACTGATGGGCAACAAGCCCATTAGTGTGGCTTTTAACCCCGAGCAGGTGTCAGTGTTGCAGCCTTTTGATGTTGAGTACTGAGACAGAAAGCTCATCTCCGCTGCAAACGCACACACCACGCTTTGCTCTCTTCATTTTTCAAATACAAAACTTGCAAACCTGTTTGTTAGAACTGACCTTCGCCGCGCGGGTGCCTGTGTGGGCAAATTGGTGGATGGGCGGCAGAGGGTAGCGTACACTCACGCATCAAATTGCATGCTGATAACATTAAACGTACAATCTGTATAGAAGAAAAATAAATTTTCACCTTAAGTGGAAACAACACATTTGTCTCTGTACACATGCACATCAGTTGAAAGATTGTTTTCTAATGAAGCTGTACTGGCTGATGTAATACATTTATGGTGTAGTAGAATTCATGTAATAAGTAGCCTCACCAGTGGGGCACCAAAATATGTAATAAATTTAAATATAGTAGTAATGTAAGTTGAATGTATATTGTAGGTAGTCTCACGGGGAACCAATATAATGTAATAAATTTAAATTATTTTAATTTAGTTGTTAAACAGTTGTTAAACTTTAAACTTTGGCCACAAACATGATGAAAACAAGCTGTAGCAAGTAGAATTATTAAGATCTAAAACTAAATTAAATCGGACTGGACCCCACTAGCAGGTCACCAACATAATTAACAATTTTAAGATTTAATAATTATTTGGAATAAATTTAATTACCTCGAGATTAAACAGGGCACCACTGGCTTTTATTTTTATTAAAGACCAGAAACTTGAATTTATACGCAACCATTAATTAAAGGTTTCAGCAAGGGTTGTAAAAGTGGCTTTAAACATATTCATTTAATAATTTTTACTACAATAACTGGCTTCGAAATTCATCACTAAATTCAAATCCATTTTATTTATTTAATTGCTTAAGCTTTATTTCACCGCTTTCCTTCAACAAATGTGTTCATAATAAATGATTTAATCATTGCTCATCCACTCAAAATGCCAGTAAATGGTTAATTTATTCTTGCATATGTGTAAATAAAATGTAAATTATTCTTGCTGTGGTTTGTGTTCAGATGGAAATAGTTTTGTCAATCCTATTGTAGAATTTGTGACTTTCATATTTGAGACTGATTAATGCTTTGAGACTGATTAAGTAACTACAATGTTTTATTCATTTGTTGTCAAGTTGTCCATTTTTATAAAATAACTTCCCAGCCGAATTTTTCAGAATAAGAGCAAATATACAGAAACGCACTTTTACTTTCTGTAAAGTTACCACGTCTCTTTCAAAACTTTAACTTTTTCTTAATTCACAGACTTTTAATCTGCTTTCACAAATTTTTAAAGCTACCAGAAACCATTTTCAACAAATGCCTTCACCTCTTGGGTCAAGCAAGCTGCGACAAACCTGCATGCAAAAGCATCAACCATCCTGTCAGCAAAACCAGCTGACACTGAAGCCTTGGGATCACTGGGCAAAACCAGTGGTTCAACCCCTGACCCAAGTGACCTCAGGCTGCTAAGGCCCTCCACATCAACGGTCCGGCTAAGTGACCTGTTAAACACATCCTAACAAACCACTGATTAAACAGAATATTCCACCATCAAAATATTAATAATTAAGAAAAAAATTAATCAGATTTAACACAACAGCAGTTAAAGGAACACGTTAGATTAAATGGAATATATGCAAAGCATTTTGCTTGAATAAGCAAAAGAAAACACTATAATTTTCATATATAGATAAAATAATTGTTCTTTGCATTGAACAAAGATCTTTTCTTCGAACTGAGACCTGTGGAGTTAAACTGGTTGTCAAGACTCTGAGTTTGTGGCCTTATCTTGGAAGATATCCTCTCTGGATGAACTGGAAAGCTTCTCATTGATGCAAAACAATTAAGATGTACTATACAGTAATTTCCACTGACCGAAATTTCACCGATCAGTCTTGTATAAAGTACCTCAAAGTGATACTTGAGTGAAAGTACAAGTATCTTACCATAAAATTACTTTGGTAAAAGTTAAAGTCTCTTTTAAAAATATTACTTGAGTAAAAGTCTTAAAGTATCTGACATTTACTGCAGTAAGTATCAAAAGTAAATTTCTCATATAAAATGTACTTTAAGTAAAAGTATTGAGTAAAAGTAAAATCCAAAGCGAGTGCAGAGTGAAACAGCAACATGAAAAGAAAGCCAGTGTGGTGTCTTGAGAAACCAGGAGGGGGCCTCAGCCCCTATAAAAGGCTGGATCCACCTCTGGCAGAGCAGTTGGTGTCGGGATTAGTGCCGTTCTTTTTCCTGGAACACCCACACACACTTTTCTGTTAAACAAAACAGCTAGGCTCTTGTGAAACAGAACAGTCATTTATAGCTACACAGTTGTGCCAAATTTAAGGAAAAGTAAAAAACTTTCCAAGCATCATCACTACCAACCATTGCAAAGCAACCAAACGCAGTGCTGTTTGCGTTCTCAAATCCAAACCGCAGAGCTGCTTTTACACAGTGGTTCTCTGCAAACATTTCAAATTAGATAAATAAAATGAAAGACACGCCGGCTTATTTTGTCTGTAGTTTTCCCCTTATGTGTGTGTTAACTGTTCATCCTCTGCACTCCAATGTATGTGTGTGTGTCTTTCTCAGCGGGGGCGCAGATTCAACCTGTCATATTTTATTTTATTTATTTATTGATTTGTCTTTTAAATGTGTTTATGTCAAACACGGCACTTGTTGCTGCAGGAGTGAAAGGTGCTACACTCATGATAAAGAGCACTGTTTCGCTTCCCGCTGTACAGCTGCACTCCGGCTTATACTTTCACCTCTGCATTGCCCCAATCAAGTTTCTTCTACTTTTATATTGTAGTAACTGTTGAGAAAGTGAATGCATGGAACCACATTAGGGGGCGTAAATGAGCGGTCAATAGGAGTTCCAATAAATAACAATTTATTATGCAAAACTGCAAACAGGTTACGAATATGCTGAGACCAATTAATAACAAAATAGTGACACGTGGGCAGGCCCGAGGGTAGGAGACGCCTATCCAGAGAAGAGCCGGAACCCACGAAGTCCCACCCCCAGCCGGAGGCCTGCAATACACCAGAGCCGCCAAGTCCTGGTACCCCAGGTGGCCACTGCTCGAGGCTGTCGGACCGGTACTGCTGGCAGGAGCAAAAAACAGATTAGGTGGGTGTGTGTACACCCAGCAAACAGTCAGCAAAACTCAGTAATCCTCCTGAAGGAATAAATCCAAATACTCCCAGAGTGCAGAGGAAAACTTGAGAACGTGCAGTGTCAATTGTTATACTTAGCAAGTAAGAAGTGAGGAGTGGAGACGCCAACTCCTCCAAACTTCCCACAAACCCGGCTACGAGCTGCAAGTATATAAATCACAATTGCAAAGACTTCAGTAGCAATGAATGTGCGTACGGCACAAAATGGCTGAGTATGTTTACCTGTGTGGTAAGCTGATAACTCAGCAGAGTTATGGTGTCCTTCCCAGGCTTTTATGGGTGATGATGATGATGACAAGCAGCTGACAGCCAACGGAGCGCACCTGGTGGTGCCCAATGAGGCCAACAGGCCCGTGCGCCCTCTAAGGGCCAAAAGGTGCCACCACAACACTGTAATGTCCCTAAACAGTTTGTATGAAAGATTGATTGGGTAGTTTCTATGGCGATAAACAGTGACATCAGAGCACATGTATATAGCGCCAAATCACAACAAACAGTTGCCCCAAGGCGCTTTTTATTGTAAGGCAATGGTGTGGTGGAAATTACATTTACAGGGCCAATAGTGCCCGTAGTTAAAGAATCACCCAAAAACAGAATACAATGATTTGCAAATCCTCTTTGTAAAACCATGTTAAAATTTGATATGAGTGAATGAGTTTGAAAGCAGTTTAGACAATAATACGAGTAGTTTAAAAGCAGCATAAATAAATAATTTAAAAGCTCCATAAATGAGTTTGGAAGTTAAAAATGATCCATTTAATGTAAATTAATTCATCAGAGTTAATAAAAAAAATGTTCATACAACATTGATTTAAGGTTTAAGATTAAAAGTATGATGACACAAAATTTGTGTCGCTGCCGCTTTAAGGGATTAGCGATGCTGAGACACGGCACCTGAGAGAGAGCAGAAGAGACATCGGAGTGAACGAGCGGCAATTAATAAGCAGAAAAGATGTGAAAAATTTGATTTTTGCGTTTGGAAAACGTAACTTATCTGGTCGGGAACTGACGGGGAATTTACGAGAACTAAGCCACACCGGTTTTCGTGAGTTTTGTGTTTATTTTCTGGCATTTTGCCACCTTGTGCTTTTTTTTCCTTTTCTTTTTTTGGCGGGGAGCTAACATTAAAAACGTAGCTGTTTACAAAGAGATATTCCATCATTAACTGGTCACGGTTAATATTTTGAGTGTATGAAGACTGTGAAATTTCTGGAAGATGTGTACAGAAGTTAATGTGGGAGACGGAGTTGTGATTTCAAAGAGGCCAGTCCGCCGCCATTTTCGAGAGAAAAAAAACTCACAGTAATGTTACAACTCACTGTGAAATAGTTATTTGTGTAATTTAATTTAATAATTTAAACAGATTTATTGTGTTCATGACCTGTTACACAGGTCAGGTTTTTTCCCTTGCTGGTTCGAAGCTCTGTCGGAGCCAGGATTGATCTGCTACGTGCGGGCGTGCACGTGCCCAGACGGCAAGATGGCGAGCCAGACCTTCAACCCATCATTTTCATTGCACCAGAGGGGGAATCTCTGTGCATGGTGACTTCTTGCCAGGGTGGTGAGAGTATCAGGAATTAATTTTTGAACCGAACTGAAAACTGATTGAATTATTAATTTTGAACTGAATCGAAATGAAACTTTTCACTGAACGCATGAACTCACATTTGAACTTGAACTTGAATTGAAGGTGTAATACTTCTCTTTTCCATGTTGGATTTATAATTTTGAATGTGATTTGAAAAGATTGTGTTCGCTTTGATTTGATTGTGAAACTGAAGGTATTATCTTACACACAAAATAAAGAGGAAGAGTCAACTCAAGAAACAAAATAGGAATTCTAACATAGGTGCAACCTAAGAAAAAACAGACTGGTCTACTAACCTAAATTAGATTGACTAAAATAACGTGCGGAATTCCTCCGCTCCTCTTTCCATGACAAAAACTCCTGTAACAGTGGAATGTGCCGTTCATTTCCAAACTGGACGCTGTGTTTTATCCGGGACGTCATCTGACTAGCACAGGAATTACGGAAGACGTGGACATCAGCACTTTTTCGGCACATTGAGACAGATGTGCGGAGGAATTCTGTGCGTCGCGGCGGTGCCGAATGGCACAAAGCAACACCGTGATGAAGCCTCACAGGACATGTTCTGGCATGTCCAGGCTCATCCACAATTTCTCGGATAGTCACATGACTGAAAACCCACCGAAAGCCGTCTGAAAGCCATCTCAAAGCCGTCCTGTGAGACCAACACGGAGGTGGTTTTGTGCCGCGTAATGAACGGCTCCGTGGCGCATCCCTCTGCTTCTCTTTCCATGAAAAAACTCCTGTAACAGTGGAATGTGCCGAAAAAGTGCTGATGTCCACGTCTCCTGCCATTTTTGTGTAAGTCAGACAACATCCCGGATCAACAAAGACTTCACGTTGGAAATGATCTGGTTGATTCAGCCTGTCGATCAGCGCTCAGAGTGCGCTGCGCTCTCAGACGCTGTGGGCGGTCTTTAAAACGGCTGGAGCACTCCTTAATCTGTGTAATCCCCATAAAATCGTCCCTGAAAGCCCTCTGAATTTTCTGAATGGTGTCCACCTGGAGGTCTCTCACAGTTTCTGGAAAAAAATTGATGCAGCAAAGCTCCAAATCGTTCAGACATTTATTCGCAATAAAAATCAGACGAGAGGGTGGACCACTGCTCACACAAAGCCTGCTCACAGGCGAATGATGCCTATCTTGGCTTTCAGTGCTTAAATCGGTGTGTAACTTTGCAAAAACAATGTCGGACTCTGTAGTTTTCTCTGGGCCCCTCCCCAATCGGACCGGGAGTGACATGTTTAGCCGCATGTTCTCCTTGAATTGCTGGCTGTCTGAGTGGTGTCCAAAAAATGAGGTGGGCTTCATAGATAATTGGCAAAGCTTCTGGGGAAAACCTGCTCTTGTTAGGAGAGACGGCATCCATCCCACTTTGGATGGAGCAGCTCTCATTTCTAGAAATGTGGCCAATTTTCTTAAATCCTCCAAACCGTGACTATCCAGGGTTGGGACCAGGAAGCAGAGTTGTAGTCTTACACACCTCTCTGCAGCTTCTCTCCCCCTGCCATCCCCTCATTACCCCATCTCCGTAGAGACGGTGTCTGCTCCCAGACCACCAATAACCAGCAAAAATCTATTTAAGCATAAAAATTCAAAAAGAAAAAATAATATAGCACCTTCAACTGCACCACAGACTAAAACAGTTAAATGTGGTCTATTAAACATTAGGTCTCTCTCTTCTAAGTCCCTGTTGGTAAATGATATAATAATTGATCAACATATTGATTTATTCTGCCTTACAGAAACCTGGTTACAGCAGGATGAATATGTTAGTTTAAATGAGTCAACACCCCCGAGTCACACTAACTGTCAGAACGCTCGTAGCACGGGCCGGGGCGGAGGATTAGCAGCAATCTTCCATTCCAGCTTATTCGTTAATCAAAAATCCAGACAGAGCTTTAATTCATTTGAAAGCTTGACTCTTAGTCTTGTCCATCCAAATTGGAAGTCCCAAAAACCAGTTTTATTTGTTATTATCTATCGTCCACCTGGTCGTTACTGTGAGTTTCTCTGTGAATTTTCAGACCTTTTGTCTGACTTAGTGCTTAACTCAGATAAGATAATTATAGTGGGCGATTTTAACATCCACACAGATGCTGAGAATGACAGCCTCAACACTGCATTTAATCTATTATTAGACTCTATTGGCTTTGCTCAAAAAGTAAATGAGTCCACCCACCACTTTAATCATATCTTAGATCTTGTTCTGACTTATGGTATGGAAATAGAAGACTTAACAGTATTCCCTGAAAACTCCCTTCTGTCTGATCATTTCTTAATAACATTTACATTTACTCTGATGGACTACCCAGCAGTGGGGAATAAGTTTCATTACACTAGAAGTCTTTCAGAAAGCGCTGTAACTAGGTTTAAGGATATGATTCCTTCTTTATGTTCTCTAATTCCATATACCAACACAGTGCAGAGTAGCTACCTAAACTCTGTAAGTGAGATAGAGTATCTCGTCAATAGTTTTACATCCTCATTGAAGACAACTTTGGATGCTGTAGCTCCTCTGAAAAAGAGAGCTTTAAATCAGAAGTGCTTGACTCTGTGGTATAACTCACAAACTCGTAGCTTAAAGCAGACAACCCGTAAGTTGGAGAGGAAATGGCGTCTCACTAATTTAGAAGATCTTCACTTAGCCTGGAAAAAGAGTCTGTTGCTCTATAAAAAAGCCCTCCGTAAAGCTAGGACATCTTTCTACTCATTACTAATTGAAGAAAATAAGAACAACCCCAGGTTTCTTTTCAGCACTGTAGCCAGGCTGACAAAGAGTCAGAGCTCTATTGAGCTGAGTATTCCATTAACTTTAACTAGTAATGACTTCATGACTTTCTTTGCTAACAAAATTTTAACTATTAGAGAAAAAAATTACTCATAACCATCCCAAAGATGTATCGTTATCTTTGACTGCTTTCAGTGATGCCGGTATTTGGTTAGACTCTTTCTCTCCGATTGTTCTGTCTGAGTTATTTTCTTTAGTTACTTCATCCAAACCATCAACATGTTTATTAGACCCCATTCCTACCAGGCTGCTCAAGGAAACCCTACCATTATTTAATGCTTCAATCTTAAATATGATCAATCTATCTTTGTTAGTTGGCTATGTACCACAGGCTTTTAAGGTGGCAGTAATTAAACCATTACTTAAAAAGCCATCACTTGACCCAGCTATCTTAGCTAATTATAGGCCAATCTCCAACCTTCCTTTTCTCTCAAAAATTATTGAAAGGGTAGTTGTAAAACAGCTAACTGATCATCTGCAGAGGAATGGTCTATTTGAAGAGTTTCAGTCAGGTTTTAGAATTCATCATAGTACAGAAACAGCATTAGTGAAAGTTACAAATGATCTTCTTATGGCCTCGGACAGTGGACTCATCTCTGTGCTTGTTCTGTTAGACCTCAGTGCTGCTTTTGATACTGTTGACCATAAAATTTTATTACAGAGATTAGAGCATGCCATAGGTATTAAAGGCACTGCGCTGCGGTGGTTTGAATCATATTTGTCTAATAGATTACAATTTGTTCATGTAAATGGGGAATCTTCTTCACAGACTAAAGTTAATTATGGAGTTCCACAAGGTTCTGTGCTAGGACCAATTTTATTCACTTTATACATGCTTCCCTTAGGCAGTATTATTAGATGGTATTGCTTAAATTTTCATTGTTACACAGATGATACCCAGCTTTATCTATCCATGAAGCCAGAGGACACACACCAATTAGCTAAACTGCAGGATTGTCTTACAGACATAAAGACATGGATGACCTCTAATTTCCTGCTTTTAAACTCAGATAAAACTGAAGTTATTGTACTTGGCCCCACAAATCTTAGAAACATGGTGTCTAACCAGATCCTTACTCTGGATGGCATTACCCTGACCTCTAGTAATACTGTGAGAAATCTTGGAGTCATTTTTGATCAGGATATGTCATTCAAAGCGCATATTAAACAAATATGTAGGACTGGTTTTTTGCATTTACGCAATATCTCTAAAATCAGAAAGGTCTTGTCTCAGAGTGATGCTGAAAAACTAATTCATGCATTTATTTCCTCTAGGCTGGACTATTGTAATTCATTATTATCAGGTTGTCCTAAAAGTTCCCTAAAAAGCCTTCAGTTAATTCAAAATGCTGCAGATAGAGTACTAACAGGGACTAGAAGGAGAGAGCATATCTCACCCATATTGGCCTCTCTTCATTGGCTTCCTGTTAATTCTAGAATAGAATTTAAAATTCTTCTTCTTACTTATAAGGTTTTGAATAATCAGGTCCCATCTTATCTTAGGGACCTCGTAGTACCATATCACCCCAATAGAGCGCTTCGCTCTCAGACTGCAGGCTTACTTGTAGTTCCTAGGGTTTGTAAGAGTAGAATGGGAGGCAGAGCCTTCAGCTTTCAGGCTTCTCTCCTGTGGAACCAGCTCCCAATTCAGATCAGGGAGACAGACACCCTCTCTACTTTTAAGATTAGGCTTAAAACTTTCCTTTTTGCTAAAGCTTATAGTTAGGGCTGGATCAGGTGACCCTGAACCATCCCTTAGTTATGCTGCTATAGACGTAGATTGCTGGGGGGTTCCCATGATGCACTGTTTCTTTCTCTTTTTGCTCTGTATGCACCACTCTGCATTTAATCATTAGTGATCGATCTCTGCTCCCCTCCACAGCATGTCTTTTTCCTGGTTCTCTCCCTCAGCCCCAACCAGTCCCAGCAGAAGACTGCCCCTCCCTGAGCCTGGTTCTGCTGGAGGTTTCTTCCTGTTAAAAGGGAGTTTTTCCTTCCCACTGTAGCCAAGTGCTTGCTCACAGGGGGTCGTTTTGACCGTTGGGGTTTTACATAATTATTGTATGGCCTTGCCTTACAATATAAAGCGCCTTGGGGCAACTGTTTGTTGTGATTTGGCGCTATATAAAAAATTGATTGATTGATTGATTGATTACCAGTCGAGTGAGTATAAGAGAAATTGTGGAGACCTGGGCATGTCCCAACTTGTCCTTTAACACTCCGAAACGGAGGTGTTCCTTTGTCTCGCTCCATCAGCGGCTCCGTCGTGATGCGCGAAGCCTCCGCGTGGCTTTCCATGACAAAATCTCTTGTTAAAAGTGAAATCTGCCAGAAAATGGCTGATGTCCAGCTCTTGTGATAACCAGAGAAATTGCACACGACGGTCCCGGCTCCACACAGCCATCCGTTTAGAAATGATGTGGTGGTTTCTGCCTCTTGATGGCGGCTCGGAGCGCGGCGTGCTGTGCACCATTGTGGGCAGTCCTTAAAGCTGTAGTAACACTCCTTATTCTCTGTGAAGCCCGTAAAATTTTCACCGAAAGCCAGATAAATTTTTCGAATGGTTTCCAACTGCCTGTCTCTAACAGTTTCTGAAAAAATTCTGATGGAAAAAAAGCCCAAATCATTCCGCCATTTCCTTGCAATGAAACAGCGACGAGAGGGGTGGACCAGTGTTCACTCAAAGCCTGCCCACAGGCGAATGACGCAACCGACAGGCGTGGAAAAACTCACGCATGCGCACGAAGGTTCAAGCTTGGCTGACGTAAAAACATATGAATCAAATCCATATATTTTTTGCATAAAATAAAAAGGTCGGATTCTTTTCTCACAGACCTCATATATATATATATATTCCAGTTCAGATCATAGTGGGGAATGCACAAAGTTTTATAAATATTCTTTTTTGCTAAAGGCTTCCCTGAGTGCAGCTATCGAGACGAGCAAGGCTCAGTGTTGTTCTCCACAAACAACAGGCTTTGCTTTCACTTCTGGTAGTCTACAAATCCCCCGGGGCATTGTTGCGCTTTTGAGTGTTCTGCTGCTTGCTACCATGTGTGCCAAGATGTTAATACTGTACAGTACGTAAACTCAATGCAAACAGCACAATAATTGGAGGAATTTACTCAAGTGTATTCACAATTCAAACAAAAGAACTGTGTACTTTCATTTAAAGATAATACCCCCTTTTTTCTGTGTGTGTGTGTGATGACAGCCTCAAATAAGTCTGTCAGATAGCGAAACTCAGACTCAAGGTAACAATCAACGGCTGCACAACCGTGTCTGACAAATCTAAATGGATGCAGGATTACAGTAACAGTGTTCACACAACAAATTAAACTAGAGGAGCATTCAGAGAAAGCAAACAAGGTCAAACACTCCTCTGCTTTCATCTCTGTTGACAAGATCATTGTTGATCACTCATCTTTGATTCCTGGTCACTGATCTTTGAACCTCGCCAAGGAAGTTATGTTTCATAGCCATTTGTCATTTGCTGTGGTGATCGCCACAGCTGATCATCTGTGTCATTCTCACCTTGTCCCCTGCTCTTTCTCTGTCACATTGACCACCTGCTTGCCTTCCCTCACCATATCCACAAACCCACTTTTGGCCTTCCTCTTCTCTTCTCATCTGGTGGCTCTATAATTCCAAAAATATTCCTCACATCACTCCACTGGACATATCCAAACCATATAGCTTCAGCTCACTCATTCTGTCTATAAGCCATCTTACTTGCACTGTCCCTCTGATATGTTTATGCATAAAATTTATATGACATTCAAAAAATTTGAATATCATGGAAAAAGTTCTATTTTTTCCATTTTTCCAGAATATATAACGTTTTTGGAGCCTGCAGCTCCAAAAACAAGAAGAAAGTATTTCAGAATATTTCATTTCAACTTTGCAGAACTCCACAGATGTACAGTTGTATGCAAAAGTTTGGGCACCCCTGATGATTTCCATGGTTTTCCTTTATAAATCATTGGTTGTTTGGATTAACAATTTCAGTTAAATATACTATATAGCAGACAAACACAGTGATATTTGAGAAGTGAAATGAAGTTTATAGGATTTACAGAAAGTGTGCAATAGTTCTTTAAACAAAATTAGGCAGGTGCATAAATTTGGGCACCCCAACAGAAAAAAATACATCAATATTTAGTAGATCCTCCTTTTGCAGATCTAACAGCCTCTAAATGCTTCCAATGAGAGCCTGGATTCTGGTTGAAGGTATTTTGGGCCATTCGTCTTTACAAAACATCTCAGGTTTTTTGGTTTCTGAGCATGGACAGCCCGCTTAAAATCACACCACAGATTTTCAATAATATTCAGGTCTGGGGACTGAGATGGCCATTCAGAACATTGTACTTGTTCCTCTGCATGAATGCCTTAGTAGATTTTGAGCAGTGTTTAGGGTCGTTGTCTTGTTGAAAGATCCAACCCCGGCACAACTTCAACTTTGTCACTGATTCATGAACATTGTTCTCAAGAATCTGCTGATATTGACTGGATCCATGTGACCTGTTGTGAAAGTGTAGGTACACGGACCCACAACAGGGGGCGCAATGAACGGACAATGGAGAAAGGTGAATAACAAGTTTTACTGTTGTGAAAAGAGCACAACCAATACAACAATTAATAATTTGGAGTTTGAAGCCGAAATCTGCTGGTGTCGTGTGGGCAGGCTCGAAGGTAGGAGGCGTCCGTCCTAGTCGAACCGGAACCACCCAGATTTCCTCTGCCACCGAACCCCAGAAATACTGGAACCGCCAAGTCCCGAATTCCCAGGTGGCCACTGCCTCCGCTCGTCGGATCCGGTACTGCTGGCGGGAAAGAGCACAAACACACAGGTATGGGTGCGACAGCACCCAGTAGACAGAGAGGGGAGAAGCCGCCTCCACCTCTTGTTACAATGAAGCAGGAAAGGTGAGTACTTATCCAAGCAAGTAGCTTTCTGTAGTCAGCTGTCCTGAAAAGGTTTACCAAGGTTTATCAGAGTCTTCAATATGAGCTTGCAGAGAAGGTTACCTTAATCTCAAGGCGATATCTCGGCACTGAGGTGGAGACGCTGTCCTGCTGATATACCTCCGTCCTGAGTGCAGTCAGCTGTGTCCAGTAATGGGTGACAGCTGTCACCCTGGCAGCCTTCGTCGGCGGCAGCGCCCTCTGGTGCCTGGAGCCCGCACTCCAGGCAGGGCGCCCTCTGGTGGTGGTGGGCCAGCAGTACCTCCTCTTCAGCGGCCCACACAACAGGACCCCCCCCTCAACGGGCGCCTCCTGGCGCACGACCGGGCTTGTCCGGATGGCGTCGGTAGAAGTCGGCCAGGAGGGCCGGGTCCAGGATGAAGCCCTTCTTCACCCAGGAGCGCTCCTCGGGGCCGTACCCCTCCCAGTCCACCAGGTACTGAAAACCCCGGCCCATTCGACGGACATCGAGGAGCCGGCGCACGGTCCAAGCCGGTTCCCCGTCGACGATCCGGGCAGGAGGTGGTGCCGGACCCGGGGTGCAGAGGGGTGAGGTGTGATGGGGTTTTATCCGGGAGACGTGAAACACTGGGTGAATCCGCAGTGAGGCCGGAAGCTGAAGCCTCACTGCGGCGGGATTGATGACTTTGAGGACCTTGAAGGGACCGATGTATCGTTCTTGGAGCTTGGGGGAGTCCACTTGAAGGGGAATGTCCTTGGTGGACAACCACACTTCCTGCCCAGGACGATACGTGGGGGCCGGGGCCCGCCGCCGGTCTGCATGTTTCTTCGCCCTCGTCCGGGCCTTCAACAAAGCAGAGCGGGCAGCACGCCACACCCGACGGCACTTCCGTAGGTGGGCCTGGACCGAGGGCACACCGACCTCTCCCTCGACCACCGGAAACAAGGGGGGCTGATACCCCAAGCACACCTCAAACGGGGAGAGGCCGGTGGCTGATGACACTTGGCTGTTGTGGGCGTACTCGATCCAGGCCAGGTGGGTACTCCAGGCCGTCGGGTGCGCGGCTGTCACACAGCGTAGTGTCTGCTCCAATTCTTGGTTGGCCCGCTCTGCTTGCCCGTTGGTCTGGGGGTGGTACCCGGACGAAAGGCTGACCGAGGCCCCCAGTTCCCGGCAGAAGCTCCTCCAGACATGTGAGGTGAACTGGGGACCGCGATCGGAGACGATGTCTGATGGTATGCCATGCAGACGGACGACGTGGTGGACCAGGAGGTCCGCTGTCTCCTGGGCCGTAGGGAGCTTCGGGAGGGCCACGAAGTGGGCTGCCTTGGAGAAACGGTCCACTATCGTGAAGACGACGGTGTTTCCCTGGGACGGCGGGAGACCCGTGACGAAGTCCAGGCCGATGTGGGACCAGGGGCGATGAGGCACGGGCAGTGGCTGTAGCTGCCCTGAGGTCTTCTGGTGATTGGCCTTGCCCCTGGCGCAGGTGGTACAAGCCTGGACGTAGTCCCGGACGTCGGTCTCCAGGGATGCCCACCAGAAGCGTTGCCGGACGACTGCCACGGTCCTTCGCACCCCTGGGTGACAGGAGAGCTTAGAACCGTGACAGAAGTCTAGGACTGCGGCCCTGGCCTCTGGTGGGACGTATAGTTTGTTCTTTGGTCCGTTTCCGGGGTCCGGGACACGGGTCAGGGCCTCCCGGACGGTCTTCTCCACGTCCCAGGTGAGGGCGGCCACGATAGCGGACTCCGGGATGATGGGATCCGGGGGATCCGACGGTTCCGTTCTGACCTCCTCTTCGTGCACCCGGGACAATGCATCCGATCGCTGGTTCTTGGTCCCGGGGCGGTAGGTAATCCGGAAGTCAAAACGGCCAAAGAACAATGACCAGCGGGCTTGCCTGGGGTTCAGACGCTTAGCGGTCCTGATGTACTCCAGGTTCCGATGGTCAGTGAAAACCGTGAATGGCACGGCTGTTCCCTCCAACAGATGTCTCCACTCTTCGAGGGCCTCTTTCACAGCAAGGAGTTCCCGATTGCCGACGTCATAGTTCCGTTCAGCGGGGGTCAACCTGCGAGAAAAATAGGCACACGGGTGAAGGACCTTATCGGTCTTCCCGCTCTGGGAGAGCACCGCTCCTATCCCTGAGTCCGAGGCATCCACTTCAACCACTAACTGGCGGCTAGGATCGGGCTGCACCAGAACTGGTGCAGACGAGAAGCGCCGTTTCAACTCCTTGAACGCGGCCTCGCACCGGTCCGACCAGGTGAAGGGAACTTTTGGAGAGGTCAGGGCTGTCAGGGGGCTAACTACCTGACTGTAGCCCTTAATGAACCTCCTGTAAAAATTCGCAAAGCCGAGGAACTGTTGCAGCTTCCTACGGCTAGTGGGTTGGGGCCAATCTCTCACCGCCGCAACCTTGGCCGGATCCGGGGCGACGGAGTTAGAGGAGATGATAAACCCCAGGAAGGACAAAGAAGTGCGGTGGAACTCACACTTCTCGCCCTTCACAAACAGACGGTTCTCCAACAACCGCTGCAGGACCTGACGGACATGCCGGACATGAGTCTCAGGATCCGGGGAAAAGATGAGTATATCGTCTAGATATACGAAGACAAACCGGTGCAGGAAGTCCCGCAAGACATCGTTTACCAACGCTTGGAAGGTCGCGGGAGCATTAGTGAGACCGAACGGCATGACCAGGTACTCAAAATGACCTAAGGGGGTGTTGAATGCCGTCTTCCATTCGTCTCCCTTCCGAATCCGAACCAAATGATACGCATTCCTAAGATCCAGCTTGGTGAACATCTTGGCTCCATGCAGGGGGGTGAACACCGAATCTAACAAGGGCAACGGGTATCGATTGCGAACCGTGATCTCGTTCAACCCCCTATAATCAATGCATGGACGAAGCCCGCCATCCTTTTTACCCACAAAAAAGAAACCTGCGCCCATCGGTGAGGTGGAATTCCGGATCAACCCGGCAGCTAATGAGTCCCGGATGTAGGTCTCCATGGATTCGCGTTCCGGCCGTGAGAGGTTGTACAGCCTACTGGACGGAAACTCACTGCCTGGAACCAAATCAATGGCACAATCATACGGGCGGTGGGGAGGTAGCGTGAGGGCCAGATCCTTGCTGAACACGTCAGCGAGGTCATGGTACTCCGCTGGCACCGCCTTCAGATTGGGCGGGACTCGGACCTCCTCCTTAGCTTGGGAGCCAGGAGGAACCGAGGAACCGAGACACTCCCGATGGCAGGTTTCGCTCCACTGTACCACTACCCCGGACGGCCAATCAATCCGGGGATTGTGCTTCAGCATCCATGGAAACCCTAAAACCACACGGGAGGTGGCCTGAGTCACGAAGAACTCGATCACCTCCCGGTGGTTACCTGACACCACCAGAGTTACTGGAGGTGTCTTGTGCGTGATTGGTGGGAGTAGGGAGCCATCTAGTGCCCGAACCTGCACAGGCGAGGTAAGAGCCACCAGAGGGAGCCCTATCTCCCTGGCCCATCTGCTGTCAAGCAGATTCCCCTCAGAGCCCGTGTCCACCAGTGCTGGGGCCTTCAGGGTAGAATCCTCATACAGGATCGTGACTGGGAGTCGTGTAGCAATGTGGGTGTGTCCCACGTGCATGTTTTGGCCCACCCCTGGCCCAGTCTCTAGGGGCGGGCATTGGAGTTTAACCGCTCGGGGCAGTCGTTTGCCATATGCTCACTCGAGCCACAAACATAACAAGCTCCGTGGGCCCGCCTCCTTTGTGCTCCAGGTGCCCTAAATGTTGCCCTGCTCGTGTCCATAGCTTCGTCAGCAGGGGGAGCCGTAAGCGCACGGAGCGCCGGAACAGAGGAGCGTGGGGACGGCGGAACTCGACCGGACCCGGAAGGGAGAGGGACGACCCGTGCCTGGCCACGCCCTTCGCCTCGCTCCCGGCGACGTTCTTCTAACCGGTTGTCAAGCCGTATGACCAGATCAATGAGCCCATCTAAATCCCGCGGTTCGTCTTTAGCCACCAGGTGCTCTTTTAGGACCAGAGACAATCCATTTACAAAGGCAGCGCGGAGGGCAGTGCTATTCCAGCCGGATCTCGCTGCCGCGATGCGGAAGGCGACTGCATAGGCAGCTGCGCTCCGACGTCCCTGTCGTATGGACAGTAATGCGGTTGAAGCGGACTCTCCTCTGTTGGGATGATCGAACACCGTTCTGAGCTCCCGTACAAACCTGGCGTATGACTGAAGGAGCCGTGAGTTCTGCTCCCAGAGCGCTGTAGCCCAAGCGCGTGCCTCCCCGCGAAGCAGATTTATCACATAAGCTACCCTGCTAGCATCAGCTGCGTACATCACGGGACGCTGAGCGAAGACGAGCGAACATTGCATAAGGAAGTCCGCGCACGTCTCCACACAGCCGTCGTACGGTTCTGGAGGGCTTATGTATGCTTCTGGGGACGGAGGAAGGGACCGTTGAACGACCAGTGGAACGTCATTCTCACACGCAGGGTCCTCGGGAGGGAGAGCCGCAGCGGCGCCCGGAGGGCGCGCTTCCACTTGTGCGGCGAGAGCCTCCACCCTGCGGTTTAGGAGAACGTGCTGCTCGGTCATGAAATCGATCCGAGTGGTGAAAGCGGTGAGGATCCGCTGCAACTCACCGACTACCCCTCCCGAAGCCGCCGCTGCGCCCTGTTCTTCCATTGGCCGTTCAACAGCCGGTTGACGCCCCTCGGGATCCATGACGCTGGCCGAGATATCCTGTTGTGAAAGTGTAGGTACACGGACCCACAACAGGGGGCGCAATGAACGGACAATGGAGAAAGGTGAATAACAAGTTTTACTGTTGTGAAAAGAGCACAACCAATACAACAATTAATAATTTGGAGTTTGAAGCCGAAATCTGCTGGTGTCGTGTGGGCAGGCTCGAAGGTAGGAGGCGTCCGTCCTAGTCGAACCGGAACCACCCAGATTTCCTCTGCCACCGAACCCCAGAAATACTGGAACCGCCAAGTCCCGAATTCCCAGGTGGCCACTGCCTCCGCTCGTCGGATCCGGTACTGCTGGCGGGAAAGAGCACAAACACACAGGTATGGGTGCGACAGCACCCAGTAGACAGAGAGGGGAGAAGCCGCCTCCACCTCTTGTTACAATGAAGCAGGAAAGGTGAGTACTTATCCAAGCAAGTAGCTTTCTGTAGTCAGCTGTCCTGAAAAGGTTTACCAAGGTTTATCAGAGTCTTCAATATGAGCTTGCAGAGAAGGTTACCTTAATCTCAAGGCGATATCTCGGCACTGAGGTGGAGACGCTGTCCTGCTGATATACCTCCGTCCTGAGTGCAGTCAGCTGTGTCCAGTAATGGGTGACAGCTGTCACCCTGGCAGCCTTCGTCGGCGGCAGCGCCCTCTGGTGCCTGGAGCCCGCACTCCAGGCAGGGCGCCCTCTGGTGGTGGTGGGCCAGCAGTACCTCCTCTTCAGCGGCCCACACAACATGACCCTCAGCTTTAACAAGATTCCCAGTACCTGTACTGGACACACAGCCACACAACATGATGGAACCACCTCCAAATTTTACTGTAAGTAGCAAGCTTTTCTTGGAATGCTGTGTTCTTTTTCAGCCATCCATACCACCCCTTGTTATGTCCAAATAACTCAATTTTAGTTTCATCAGTCAATAGCACCTTATTCCAAAATGAAGCTGGCTTGTCCAAATATGCTTTAGCATACCTCAAGCAACTCTGTTTGTGGCATGTACGCAGAAAAGGCTTCCTCTGGATTATAGCATCTCCTTGTGCAAAGTGGGCTGTATAGTTGAACGATACACAGAGACACTATTTGCAGCAAGATCATGTTGTAGGTCTTTGGAGCAGGTCTGTGGGTTGACTATGACTGTTCTCACCATCCTTCGCTTCAGCTTATGAGATTTTTCTTGGCCTGCCACTGCGGGCCTTAACTAGTACTGTGCATGTGGTCTTCCATTTCCTCACTATGTTTCTCACAGTGGAAAGTGACAGGTGAAATCTCTGAGATAGCTTTTTTATCCTTCCCCTAAACCATGATGTTGAACAATCTTTGTTTTAAGGTCATTTGAGAGTTGTTTAGAGGCTCCCATGTTGCCACTCATTAGAAGAAATGTAAAGAGGGGAAACATTTGCAAATGGCCACCTTAAATACCCTTTCTCATGATTGGACTCACCTGTGTAAGGAGGTGAAGGGTCAATGAGCTTACCAAACCAATCCTGTGTTCCAGTAATTAGTGCTAAATGTATTCTTAGCAATAAAATGACAAGGGTGCCCAAATTTATGCACCTGCCCAATTTTGATTAAATAATTATTGCACACTTCCTGTAAGTAAGTCCCTTCGGCTGCTCCCTTGTTTGCACTCGGGGTCGCCACAGCAAATCCAAGGTGGATCTGCATGTTGAAATGGCACAGGTTTTACGCCGAATGCCCTTCCTGATGCAACTCTACATTACATGGAGAAATGTGGCGGGGTGGGATTTGAACCCAGAGCCTTCTGAACTGAAACCAAGCGCATTAACCACTTGGCCACCACCCCTGCTATTTCACTTCTTAAATTCTCAAGATTAAAAACTTATTTTTACTCCCTTTCTTATGAATAGTTTTTTTTATTATTATTTATCTGTTTTATTCTTTTACTTGTGTCTTTTAATTGTGTATTTTAATCTTCTAATTTAGTCACTTATTTTAAATTTGATTTTAAAGTGTTTTGTGTGAGGCACCTTGAGGCAACTTTTGTTGTGATTTGGCGTATTATAAATTGATTAAATTAATTTTTTTGAATTAAATTAAATTAATTCAAAATTAATGTCCTGGCTGAAACCAAGCTCCAGAGCATAGAGTGTTTCGTCATTAGAAACCAGCTCCATTAGGTGAGTCACATCGTTGAGATGTATGGCAGCCAACTTCCCAAGCAGATCTTATACTCCCAGCTGAGTGAAGGAAAATGGTCCAGAAGAGGGCAGACACACGTTGTTGTTTTGAAGAAAAACAACACCTCTTAACTGTTGTCAAGACAGCCAGATCCCACACCTGCAAGTTCTGTGGACATAAGCACATGAGCATCAGTCTCATACCTGCTATCAGTCACGTCATCATGAATGTTTCTTTTTGATTTTGTTTAAAGCATCAAGGTTGACGTTCCCTTTCGTTAGTTTTGGATATGTTTCCTTTATTTTTGCGCTCTTGATTTGCAGGCTTTTTAGTGATGGGAAAAGTGCAGGATCATTCCTCCACCTTTTCTCAATGATTTGTGACTTTTTTCCTTCGTTCACTTATCGCTGTGTGATCGGGCTCTAAGTTCTATACTCGATGTCCAGGTACAGGCCTCGTACTCCATGTGGCAGAGATGTCCATGAGGGACTACACAAAGACAGGGGCTCAAAAGAATTACATCATTGATTATGTCTGTGGAGCAGAAAGTCCACAGGGGATTCCATCCTAATATTGCACTGACACAGAGAAACATGAAACAAACAAGATTAATAATAGCCTGTGGTGCTCATCCCTGGGGCTGTGCAGCTAACAACTCTTGACAAAACAGGCTTTAGAGCGTAGAATGATTGTCTAGAGAAATGAAGGGAATGTGCACTGGGAGTGTAATGAAGAGAGAGAAATGTGTGCACGCTTTTCCCACAGTGCCCTTAAAAGAGCTTACTGAAATTAATTCGGGCTGTGACGGCTGCCATCGACTGGTTCCACCTAGGGACAGATATGAATATACACTAATCAGCCTTTGTGTCATCTGCAGAAAAAAACAGCATTTAATAATCATGAACAATAGTGTTGAGGTTTAATAAAAAAAAGGACAACCCGTCTTCAGGAGAGAGCTGAGTAAAAAATTGAACATGTGCTTCAACATCGTTGCCGGCTGTGAAACATGAGATTTATCTATTAATGAAAAGGGCAAAGTCAATGGAGTATGTTTGTCTGTGACAGCACACTTTACAAATCACCGTTTGTGCTAATGGAAACCTTTAATCGCTGCCTCCCCCATCACAAAAAGTTCAAAAACAAGATGCCATCGTATAGTTGGAGTTGTGACAGGACGACTGCTTAGCAGGATCACCCATCCTTACACCTGAGGCCACTCGACGAAAAGCTGCTCGGTGGCTTTAATCTGCAAGCAGAACTGCTAATGTTCTCCTTATGTCTGTGGAAACAGGGATCAGAGATCAAATCCAGAAGATGTCAGGGAAATATACCCACTGGAAGCCCCCAGGCATCTGGCATCACGGCACTGATGTGAAGGCCATCTACCAACTGACACATTTAATCAAGTGAGTGAGTCTGCATTTCAACAGGCGCAGTCTACGGGGAAGGTGCACAATGTCCTCACTGCAGAATGATGAGAACGAGAGAAAAAGACCACTTTATCTCTGCTGGATTGATTCTCTTGATCTGTGACAGACCACCGGTGTTTTGAACACTGATTTAATTTGACAGTATAAATGAAAAGAGCCCTATCCATTAAATATCAAAGCCAGTTGTGTTTGCAACAGTCTCAGCTGCTTTAGAAATTAACGAGACGGTTGTGGAAATATAGACTATTTATTGTAAGCACAATCAAATCTGATCAAAAATGTTTGAGTGTAATTCTCTTAGAGGACTTGCACACATACAAAAACATGAAAAAGTTTTAGTCACCTTATAACTTTAATAAAGTCATACTTGACGTGTGTGTATGTTCATCAGGTAAAAAAAATCCCTTAATCGTGTAGATAATACATTCTTCAGTCAATTAATGTGTATTTTATAATGTGTTTACTTTTTTTAATCATCTGATGTGAACTTTCCACATGCACATTTTCAAGGAGAACCAAGAGAGTAAGAATTTCATTGTGTGGTATAACTGCCTGTTTTACTGTGCACATGACAATACAAAAACTCTTAACTTTTAATGTTTTTTTTTGTTTGTTTTCACTTTAATCAAATCTATCCATTTTCAAGTGACAGACCTCATTTTCAAATTTTGATAATAACAATAATTAACATTGCAATACCTTTTTTCTTTTGGCTATCCTCATTTGTTCAAGGTTTGGTCATGCTAGCTGGTGGACACTTTGAGGTGGCAAAGTGAACATGTCAGTATTTTTTCATAATCTTATGGCATAAACTATTTTAAAGTGATGAGTTCTGAAAAAAATTCATCCTACCACCCCTGCTTGTACAGTTGTTATGAAAGGGGAAACTAGCAAGAGATCAAGATGAGTGTGTTGTCGGAGACGTAATTTCTGCTGTAAAGTTAACATGGGTTTCTATGGGGATTCACTCACTTTTGTAGCCAGCCTCAGGTGGCCATTCAAGGAACTGCACGTTTTGGCAGTTTTGCATTGGCTTCATTTGGCTTCACTAGAGGTTGTTTGTTGGATCTCGGGACCAACATGTCTAAGAGATTTGACACTGTGCCCTATGTCGTGCACTCTCATTCTTCATCCAGAACTAAACTAAAACAAGCTGATTTGAATGATGACTTTAGCCTCAGTTGTGTAAAGCAAATATAGGCTTTTGTGTGTAATGCAGAGGAGAGAACATAATTTACCCCATTTCTTATTTTTGACACTTTGTTCCTCTTTCTGTCAGAGAGCAGCCACTATCCCCTCGCTTCACAAACTTCTAATTTCTGCAGGTTTCTAAATGTAACAGAGGAATAAACCCTGATGATTTCCTGCCATATGGCAGTAAAAACTTATTACACAGACTTGCATCACTGCAAACACAGAATAAACTGTGTTTTGATTTCATTTGACATGAACATAGAGGACTTTAATTTAAAATCATTGAGCCATAAGAGGTTGTATGAGTTGGCTGCCTAGTGGTTAAAAGTGTACATCACACTATTAGTTTTGTTCAGAAACACACACTGGTCAGAATAAAAAATAATGCTCCCTTTAAACACACACACACACACACACACACACACACACACACACACACACACACACACACACACACACACACCACACACACACACACACACACACACACACACACACAACACACCACACACACCTACCTGTGAAACCTCTTCATGATGAAGTGGTACAGGGTTTTCTTTCACAACACATCAACTCTAGGCTTGCATCTCAGATGTAAATTCCTGGCAAATTAGCTGAACTTTGAGGTCCATGTTTTTAAGAAACCTCCTCTCTATACCAACTTCATCATGCAGCTGTATAACCTGCACATGTGTAACTGCAAAACATGCACTATGCACAATTTCTCCAATCACAGCAACAGAAGCCTATAACCTTTTTCGGGTTGTCTGGGTTCTTGGTGGCTTTCCTCATTATTCTCCTTCTTGCACAGTCACTCAGGTTTTTGAGAACTGTCTACTCCACACGATTTACAAAGCGTGTCATATCGTTTATATTTCTTTAGAATTAGTTATGTAAATAAAATCCAAGACATATTCATGACTTGGAAATGTTCATGAATCCATCCCATGACTTGTCTGAAGAAAACTGGCCAATTAAAACAGACTTATTACAGGTATTATACCAAGGGGCCCATCATCTTGGGCTTTTTTCTATTTTCCATAAATCATATCAAGTGTAGGGATTTGCTTTGAGTTGAGTTTTAAGGAAGATAATTTTTGAATTTTTTATACTGAGAAGCATGATTACTTTTAGTATTTGAAAGGCATCTAACAAATTAAAATGTGTGAAAATCAAGAGGTCTAATACTTTTGAATGGCACTGTATAACTATGAGGGGCATGACACCAGAACGCAACTCATGGCGATTGGATGAGACATTTTGCCATGATGCAAGATCAGATGGAAGGATGGACATTTGGTGAATTCTAGTATCAATATTTTTTGCATTATAAATAAATAATGCACAGTTTTCAACATTTAATTACATTGATGTTTACCGCAAGTAAGATGGTCTGTTTCAGTGAAAATAAGAAGAAGTTAGTCATTTTATATGCCCTCGAACAATCGTATTTTATTTGCATTGCACTTTCATCTTGGCTAATATCATCTGTTTAATGGCCATAAGAAGCAGTTTACCGGAATTTTGTGCCTCGTACTTTTCCATTAACTAGCTTGTTAGCTTCTGATTACATAAAAATGACTTATCCACCATGCATATGTTTTTTCCTCTTGATGACACATTTTCTGGACAGACATGACAAATACTCTTGTGTGACTTGTGCTCTGGAAAGTATGGCATTTTCCATTCTTTGTGTTGTGAAAGTGTCGTGACACGGACCCACAACAGGGGGCGTTAATGAACGGACAATGGATAAGCCAAAAAGTAACAATTTAATGTTGTGAATCGCACAACGAAGTACAGACAATAACAATATGGTGGAATGTCAATTATACACAAGGTGACATGTGGGCAGGCTCGACGATAGAAGACGTCTGGCGAGAGAAGAGCCGGATCCCACACAGCTTCCACCACCAACGGATCTGAAGAACACCGGAACCGCCAAGCCCTGCGCCCCAGGTGGCCGCTGTCTTCAGCAGTCAGACCCGGTACTGCTGGCAGAGAACAGAGACAGTACTGATGAGTGTGAGTTCGCACACTCAGTAATTCCACAGTCAGTGTTTAGTTAGGAGGGAGCACCTCCACCTCCAATCACACACTCGTGCAGCTCCTGTTTAACCACTTATCTGGTTTGGGGTGTGAGGCGAAGCCATCGCTGATCACACCAAACGCCAATCCCACAGATAAGGACACACCACAGGAAAACAGCTGCAAAGAAGTTCAGATTGTTACTTTGTAAGTCAGCAGAGAAGTTACCTGATTGGTAGCTGATTTCTCGGCGGGGAGGTGGAGTTGCGGTCCGGCCTTTATGGTGGTGGTGATGTGTAGTGGATGAGTGACAGCTGGTACGGATGATGAGTGACAGCTGTCACTCCCGGTCACTCCGACGCCCTCTCGTGCTTGAAGCCCGCACTTCAAGTAGGGCGCCATCTTGTGGTGGTGGGCCAGCAGTACCTCCTCTTCAGCGGCCCACACAACACTTTGCATGTTGGAACAAATCTGCAGGGAACTCAGAGTAGAGCTGCTGCTCCTTCGCATTAAAAGGAGCCAGCTGAGGTGGTTCGGGCATGCTGATAAGGATGCCTCCTGGGCGCCTAGGGAGGTGTTCCAGGCACATCCATCTGGGAGGGGACACCGGGGAAGAACCACCCTGGCCTGGGAACGCCTCAGGATCCTTCAGTCGGAGGTAGGGATGGGTATCAAGATTATTATCTAGAATAGTCTCAGATTGCATTTCAGAGTTTCTAGAATTCAAACATTTTTGTGCAGGTGGTGTTGGGGGGTAATTTTGGGTTTCAGCTTTTTTTTTTTTTTTTTTTTTACCACTTTCATCCCTGAATATGTCAATCGTGAGTCACTTATGTGCGGATTAAAGTCACTAACTGGGACTCCTGTCTTGTTGCGAGAACGAAACGAGAATCGTCCTCCGTTCTGTTCACACAGCTCCAAACGCTGCGCGGCTCTCTGCCGAGTCAAGTTAGAATGATAGAGTCCAGTCGGAATTAATAAATTCAAAGTGAAACACCATTTAAATCAAATGACACGTCTTTCCAAATGTTGTAATACAAACAAACTGCAATTGATCAAAACGTTTATTACTCCCAAAATGAGACGTCCTGCGCTGACGTGCAGCAGCCGCCTGAGCTCAGCTCAGAGGTACAGAGTGACATTCATCCCAAAATGTCTGAAAGGGAAATGCTTTTGACAAAAACTACAGATTTTATTTATTTTTATTTGTTTCCAGAGATCAAGGATCCAGTGACCAATTTAAAATGTTGTTGACATAGAAAACCTGTAAAGCCTACTTTTAGTACACAGAAAATTTACAAGAGGTATCGATAAGGGAATCGATAAGGAATCAGATCAATAAGCAGAATCAGTAATGGTATCAATATCGATAAAATCTTATCGATACCCATCCCTTGTCGGAGGTGGGCAATGTGGCACGTGAAAGGGAAGTCTGGGGACCCTGCTGGAGCTGTTGCCCGTGACTCAATCCTTGATAAGCAGTTGAAGATGAGTGATGAGTGCATGTTGGAGCAGAATTTGTCCATGATTATATCACGTGTCCTTGTTGTTTTGCAGAATGGGTGGTTTTCAATAAATAATTACCTCCGCCAAGGAGGTTATGTTTTTGGTCGCGTTTGTTTGTTTGTTTGTCTGTCTGTTTGTCAGCAGGATAACGCAAAAGATCCGGATCCCGATGCTAATGCATTAGCATGTCTATGGCATTTTCAATGTTAAAAGTTAGCATTAAGCAGTTGCAGCTGTCATCACGTTCGGGTGCATTTGTTTTCAAATTGTAATATTTCTTAAATTTATTTTTGTTTAGGGTTAGCCCTGTGTCTGTCAGCAGGATAACTCAAAAGGTTTTGAACAGATTTTGATGAAATTTTGTGGAGTGGTTGGAAATGACAAGAGGAACAAGTGATTAAATTTTAGTGGTGATCCGGGTCACGATCCGGATCCCGATGGTAATGCGTTAGCATGTCTATGGCATTTTCAATGTTAAAAGTTAGCATTAAGCAGTTGCAGCTGTCATCACGTTCGGGTGCATTTGTTTTCAAATTGTAATATTTCTCACATTTATTTTTGGTTATATTAATAATCTAATGATTATTATATACAATTTTAGAGAAAGAGACAAAAAAAATAGATCACTAGCCAAGGAGGGAATCTCTTTAGGGTCAGTGACCCTATGGCCTTGTTTAGAGAAGTGTTTCATGAATGTTAAAAAATTCATATATTTGCAGTTTAGTTGAATAATAAATTGAATTTTGTCTCTATTTGTTTTTGTCTATAAGCACATGCAATATCAATATCAGTGCTCAGATGACAGTAGCTTCTGGGAAAGGTGCAAATTGCAATAAATTGTGATGTCAAGCGCTAAGGACACATGCTATCCAGTCACAGCAGATTTTTACTAGTGAGCAAACATCATTGTTAGACTTTTTTAGGTTCAATGATTCCACGGCGTGTAGATGTTATGGCGTCAGTGACCCCATGGCCTTGGCGGAAGTTTGCACTCTCTGAGTGTTGTGTGGGCCGCCGAAGAGGAGGTACTGCTGGCCCACCACCAGATGGCGCCCTGCCATGCTGGCACCTTTATGCCCTGCACAGGGCGCACGGACCTGTTGGCACTACCAGGTGCGCCCCTTTAGGCTGTCTTCAGCTGTCACTCATCATCATCATCTACACCTTAAAAGCCTGGGAAGGACACCATAACTCTGCCGAGTTATCAGCTTACCTTACAGGTAAAACTACTCAGCTGTTTTGTGCCGTACACACATTCATTGTAAGTGAAGTCTTTGCAGTTGTGACTTATACTTGCAGCTTGTAGCCGAGTTTGTGGAAGTTGGAGGAGTTGGCGTCTCCACTCCTCACTTCTGACTTACTGAGTAAACCTTTGACACTGAACGTCATCCAGTTTTTCCTCTGCACTCTGGGAGTCTGGATTTATTCTCTCAAGAGGATAACTGTGAGTTTGACTGTTTGCGGTGAACACTCACCCACCCTAACCTGTTTTTGCTCCTGCCAGCAGTCTCCGACGGTGGCCACTGGGGAGGTCGGGTCTTGGCGGCTCTGGTGTATTGCAGGCCTACGGTTGGCGGTGGGGCTTCGTGGGTTCCGGCTTTTCTGGATAGGCGCCTTAGCCTCGGGCCTCCCCATGTGTCACCTTTTTGTTGTGAATTGGACTAAGCATATTTGACCTGTGTTGCACATTGCATAATAAATTATTTATTCGTATTCCTATTGACGTTCATTACGCCCCCTAACGTGGGTCCGGATGCTGTAGCTCCTCTGAAAAAGAGAGCTTTAAATCAGAAGTGCTTGACTCTGTGGTATAACTCACAAACTCGTAGCTTAAAGCAGACAACCCGTAAGTTGGAGAGGAAATGGCGTCTCACTAATTTAGAAGATCTTCACTTAGCCTGGAAAAAGAGTCTGTTGCTCTATAAAAAAGCCCTCCGTAAAGCTAGGACATCTTTCACTCATTACTAATTGAAGAAAATAAGAACAACCCCAGGTTTCTTTCAGCACTGTAGCCAGGCTGACAAAGAGTAGTCAGAGCTCTATTGAGCTGAGTATTCCTTAACTTTAACTAGTAATACTTCATGACTTTCTTTGCTAACAAAATTTTAACTATTAGAAAAAAATTACTCATAACCATCCAAAGATGTATCGTTATCTTTGACTGCTTTCAGTGATGCCGGTATTTGGTTAGACTCTTTCTCTCCGATTGTTCTGTGAGTTATTTTCTTTAGTTACTTCATCCAAACCATCAACATGTTTATTAACCCATTCCTACCAGGCTGCTCAAGGAAAACCCTACCATATTTAATGCTTCAATCTTAAATATGATCATCTATCTTGTTAGTTGGCTATGTACCACAGGCTTTTAAGGTGGCAGTAATTAAACCATACTTAAAAAGCCATCACTTGACCCAGCTATCTTAGCTAATTATAGGCCAATCTCCAACCTTCCTTTCTCTCAAAAATTATTGAAAGGGTAGTGTAAAACAGCTAACTGATCATCTGCAGAGGAATGGTCTATTTGAAGAGTTTCAGTCAGGTTTTAGAATTCATCATATACAGAACAGCATTAGTGAAAGTTACAAATGATCTTCTTATGCCTCGGACAGTGGACTCATCTCTGTGCTGTTCTGTAGACCTCAGTGCTGCTTTTGATACTGTTGACCATAAAATTTTATTACAGAGATTAGAGCATGCCATAGGTATTAAGCACTGCGCTGCGGTGGTTGAATCATATTGTCTAATAGATTACAATTTGTTCATGTAAATGGGGAATCTTCTTCACAGACTAAAGTTAATTATGGAGTTCCACAAGGTTCTGTGCTAGACCAATTTTATTCACTTTATACATGCTTCCCTTAGGCAGTATATTATAGATGGTATTGCTTAAATTTTCATTGTTACACAGATGATACCCAGCTTTCTCTATCCATGAAGCCAGAGGACACACACCAATTAGCTAAACTGCAGGATTGTCTTACAGACATAAAACATGGATGACCTCTAATTTCCTGCTTTAACTCAGATAAAACTGAAGTTATTGTACTTGGCCCCACAAATCTTAGAAACATGGTGTCTAACCAGATCCTTACTCTGGATGGCATTACCCTGACCTCTAGTAATACTGTGAGAAATCTTGGAGTCATTTTGATCAGGATATGTCATTCAAAGCGCATATTAAACAAATATGTAGGACTGGTTTTTTGCATTTACGCAATATCTCTAAAATCAGAAAGGTCTTGTCTCAGAGTGATGCTGAAAAACTAATTCATGCATTTATTTCCTCTAGGCTGGACTATTGTAATTCATTATTATCAGGTTGTCCTAAAAGTTCCCTAAAAGCCTTCAGTTAATTCAAAATGCTGCAGATAGAGTACTAACAGGACTAGAAGGAGAGAGCATATCTCACCCATATTGGCCTCTCTTCATGGCTTCCTGTTAATTCTAGAATAGAATTTAAAATTCTTCTTTTACTTATAAGGTTTTGAATAATCAGGTCCCATCTTATCTTAGGGACCTCGTAGTACCATATCACCCCAATAGAGCGCTTCGCTCTCAGACTGCAGGCTTACTTGTAGTTCCTAGGGTTTGTAAGAGTAGAATGAGGCAGAGCCTTCAGCTTTCAGGCTTCTCTCCTGTGGAACCAGCTCCCAATTCAGATCAGGGAGACAGACACCCTCTACTTTAAGATTAGGCTTAAAACTTTCCTTTTTGCTAAAGCTTATAGTTAGGGCTGGATCAGGTGACCCTGAACCATCCCTTAGTTATGCTGCTATAGACGTAGATTGCTGGGGGTTCCAGATGCACTGTTTCTTTCTCTTTTTGCTCTGTATGCACCATCTGCATTTAATCATTAGTGATCGATCTCTGCTCCCCTCCACAGCATGTCTTTTCCTGGTTCTCTCCCTCAGCCCCAACCAGTCCCAGCAGAAGACTGCCCCTCCCTGAGCCTGGTTCTGCTGGAGGTTTCTTCCTGTAAAAGGGAGTTTTCCTTCCCACTGTAGCCAAGTGCTTGCTCACAGGGGGTCGTTTTACCGTTGGGGTTTTACATAATTATTGTATGGCCTTGCCTTACAATATAAAGCGCCTTGGGGCAACTGTTTTTGTGATTTGGCGCTATATAAAAAATTGATTGATTGATTGATTACCAGTCGAGTGAGTATAAGAGAAATTGTGGAGACCTGGGCATGTCCCAACTTGTCCTTTAACACTCCGAAACGGAGGTGTTCTTGTCTCGCTCCATCAGCGGCTCCGTCGTGATGCGCGAAGCCTCCGCGTGGCTTTCCATGACAAAATCTCTTGTTAAAAGTGAAATCTGCCAGAAAAGGCTGATGTCCAGCTCTTGTGATAACCAGAGAAATTGCACACGACGGTCCCGGCTCCACACAGCCATCCGTTTAGAAGTGTGGTGGTTTCTGCCTCTTGATGGCGGCTCGAGCGCGGCGTGCTGTGCACCATTGTGGGCAGTCCTTAAAGCTGTAGTAACACTCCTTATTCTCTGTGAAGCCCGTAAAATTTTCACCGAAAGCCAGATAAATTTTTCGAATGGTTTCCAACTGCCTGTCTCTAACAGTTTCTGAAAAAATTCTGATGAAAAAAAGCCCAAATCATTCCGCCATTTCCTTGCAATGAAACAGCGACGAGAGGGGTGGACCAGTGTTCACTCAAAGCCTGCCCACAGGCGAATGACGCAACCGACAGGCGTGGAAAAAACTCCGCATGCGCACGAAGGTTCAAGCTTGGCTGACGTAAAAACATATGAATCAAATCATATATTTTGCATAAAATAAAAAGGTCGGATTCTTTTCTCACAGACCTCATATATATATATATTCCAGTTCAGATCATAGTGGGAATGCACAAAGTTTTATAAATATTCTTTTTTGCTAAAGGCTTCCCTGAGTGCAGCTATCGAGACGAGCAAGGCTCAGTGTTGTTCTCCACAAACAACAGGCTTTGCTTTCACTTCTGGTAGTCTACAAATCCCCCGGGGCATTGTTGCGCTTTTGAGTGTTCTGCTGCTTGCTACCATGTGTGCCAAGATGTTAATACTGTACAGTACGTAAACTCAATGCAAACAGCACAATAATTGGAGGAATTTACTCAAGTGTATTCACAATTCAAACAAAAGAACTGTGTACTTTCATTTAAAGATAATACCCCCTTTTTTCTGTGTGTGTGTGTGATGACAGCCTCAAATAAGTCTGTCAGATAGCGAAACTCAGACTCAAGGTAACCAACGCTGCACAACCGTGTCTGACAAATCTAAATGGATGCAGGATTACAGTAACAGTGTTCACACAACAAATTAAACTAGAGGAGCATTCAGAGAAAGCAAACAAGGTCAAACACTCCTC